>NW_026851347.1:0-90474 GCF_030913485.1 Colletotrichum godetiae
AACCTTGACCGACAAGGCCCTCGTCGGAGCCGTTCCGCGTACAAAGCACACTTGTAAGGGGCGGGCGAATCTTTACCCACATACACTTTGGCCAATTTTGCATTTATCCAGTCCATCGGAAAATAGTGCCATGCATTCGCTCTCGGTTCTCGTCCTTAGTCTGGAAGTGTGCTCTCTTTTCAGGTCATACTTGGGTATACTAGACAAGGTCAGCCAACTTATGGAAAATCCTATCCGTTCCCTTAAGTAAATACCATCGCAATGTTTAACATCATCCAAGTTCTCAAGAAACACTTCGTAATATTCCTGTGATTCTAGCATGCCGTTTGATGACCCCTTCCTGTACAGTATCTCTATTAGTGATGGCCATTGCGCAGTGTCTCAAATACATGGGTGTGCTGAGATCAATACCATTGGTATTTGCACTGCCTCAAGAACACCCCAAAAACAAGTTTGGAATTACCTCCGGTAGCCAAGAAAGTTGTACCCTTATTGCGTGATAGTTTGGTGGGCAACAGGCCACGTCGGACTTCTCCGTAAAGGAGGAATTCTTGCTACCTTGGTATTCAATCCCGGCCGTGTGACTTGTAAGCTGCTACCTCCAGAGCGTTGCTGCCATCATTTGAACCAGGAGACCTGCAAGAGTAACAGAGTATCGTTTCTTTATCACTGACTAGCAGCAAAATGGCTGTCTGCTGAGACATGCCAGTCAAAGAAGTTTCCAGGCAATGCCAAGACCGGATCTCTGAGCCTCTATTCATACCGTACCTACCTTGAGCTACTCAAAGGGTATGGGCCGGCATGTGTCATGCCCCGGAGAGACGAAGCTATTTGGGCTGATCGACACGGATACAACTTGCCAATTACAGATTTTGCCGATCCTTGGCAGGGCAGACCGTCAGTCCTTTCCCGCGCGGCAATGTGCAAAAGACCGACTGACCCTCTACGCATGGCCGATTTCTATAGAGACTGCGGTTGACTGTCTTCTAGTTGTTGCTATCAAGAATCTCACTGACTTTGACAGCGGAAGCAGGCCTACCTACTAACCTGTTACCTTCTCTACGGCATTGGCCTTGAATGATAGTGACCTGATCTGATGGCCCGAACTCATCATCTGTTTATTCTCTGCATACAGACATCGGCCGTTATCGCATGTACAGACCTTCTGAGATTGATCCTGGACGTCTTTCGAGGACTTTTGGGTGCTAAAGGTCACTTTTCTCAATACAGCCATTTTTCTGCTAACTTCAAAGCTGTCCGATCAAGGCCGGCTCCCGCGCCATTTGTCCACCAAGATAATCCAAAACAGAACGTTCCTTGATTGGAAACAAGTATTTTCTCTCTTGCCTACGTGTTCTTGTGACCTAGAATTTTCTCAAGCTGAATTTGCGTAGACTAGTTGTCTCCTTTTTGGAATTGTACGTCTTGTTCACAACCTTTGCTTCTGATTAGTCGGTTCCATCCCCCCAATATTCTTATGACACTTCCTCGTTGAGTAGTTTGCTTCCCGTTGAGTAAGCCGAGTGAAAGTAGATTGTTACGAAATTTCTTCTCAGAAATGGTATGATAGATGTGTTATGGAACACAGACTTCGTCGACACTGACCTTCATCCATACTTGCATAGTAGGCTTACCTCAAAGTATCGGGTGTTTTCTCATATCAGTCAGAAACAGATTTGACGAATCATGTGCTTTAGTGAAGCCAAGGTTGCGCCACCATGTTACACGGCCGATGCGGCAGGCTTTGTTTGAACTATTATCGCTCAAGTTCGGAAAGAAACCAACACGCATTATCGCGACCTTGGTTTATGGAGCGATCTGGTCAGAAACACGCACATAATCTCGCAGTGTGAGTAAAAAGTTCAAATAGTACTTTGTGCTGCAATCCGTTTGATTTCTCCTCTTCTCTCTTTATTTAAACCATCGTTCCTCGCACAATCGGGCGTCTGTTGGACCCTTGCAGTCGGTACCCGGACAATGCTAGAGACACAAGCTGTCTGCTAGGCCTTGCCTGGTTGGCAGAAGGAATCAGCCAAGAGCTGCACGTATCCACCGAATGTCTCTCATCGCCAGTCACAAGTGTCCGCATGGTTTCCCCTCTTCTACACGGGTAGGTCTCCCGCCCCAAGGAGGTACACGTCCTACAAAATGACCCCGGGCCGCCAATATATACGGGCGATTCCTATCAATACCTCCAATAACCCAAAACGTACAAGTATTTCCCCTCACTTTCCCGCTTTCTAGTCGGATCGATGGCGCCAGCACCAGAGCCGCCCTCCTCCACTGGTGCGTCACAAAGCCCCGACGACAAGAGCGTTGGTAGCGGTAGCGCTAGGCGATCCTGCTGGGAATGCCAGCGCCGGCGCTTGGTCTGCGACTCGAACCGTCCCGTCTGTTCTAAATGTAAGCTTAGCGGCATAGTGTGCCCCGGGTATGAGAATGTGAAGCCTTTGACCTGGGTGGCCCCTAATCAGGTCACGACACAGACATGGAGGGGCGGCAGAAAACCGAAAACTGACAAAATCGACATCGCCAAGAAGGGCACGAAAGGTAGCGACAAGAAAGGTAGCGGGAAGAAAAAGGCGATCCCAACGACCCCTGAAGAAGAAGAAGGTCACAAGGTACAGCTCGTCCATGTATTTCCCGGACAAGAGCTCCGGACGGAAACGTGTGACATTGCTGAGGCTTCGGTCTACTGTTAGTCAGACTTCCAAATCGTGCTACAGAACCAAGCAATCCCGATGTATTCACTTGAGTATACGAGAGATTTAGGCTGACGAATACCTCGGTATCCATAGGGAACGAACAGGTTTACCCGTACTTCTACGAGAATCAGCTCATTAAGAGCCCATGGGTCGTACCTATTTCAAACATACATGCGATGAAGCCCTACAGACGACATGGGCTAGTCACCATGGCTATCCAGCACCGGATGTCGCGCCTATCGCCGGCACGGAATGACGCTTACGCAGTTGAGGTCAGAGCTAGAGCCTACCAGCACCGTCTCACAGCAATCCAGGCCTTAAACAAGGAGATCGAAAACGAGAGTACGCGGTGCTCTGATGCGACTCTGGCGGGTGTAGTTGTTTTCCTCTTCGGTGATGTAAGAAAAACAATGTCGTCACATTGATAATCAACCTGACACTGATATTACGTAGCTCATGGGGAGTGCAACGGAGCCAAATTGGCGTGTTCACCTGAGTGGATTCGCTGCGTTGATTGCCTTGCGTGGTGGCTGGGGTGCGTTCTGCCAAAAGTCGCCCCATCTAAAGTCTCTGGTATTATTCTGTAAAATGTGAGTGCTTCAGTCTGTGCAACATCTTGCAGCCTTTAGAGGATATCTTGGCGATACTTGGTGTTGTAATCACGGCATACGTCATCTTTCTATTAACTCTTTTACCCAGAATCGAAAATCTTGCCAACACGACCAGCCCAGCACACGATCAAGTGTCCCCAGTCGCCAACTATAGAATAAGGAACGTGGTAAGGGGCGTGTTCTCAATTGGATATTACCCCCAATTTCCATGCCCAGTCAACTTGCTCATCGATATAATCCACATCAACCGCCTCCGCTTCCAAGCAACATGCAGTCAATCTGAAGGGTCTCTCACTTCGATTAGGATTGAAGCAGAGCGTCTTCTGGATAAAATTCTAGACTATTCACTGGAACTCTGGGCTAGTAGCACGGAACCTCTCGTAGATGGGCATCTCTTAATGGCCAAAACCTATCGGTCTGCCGTGGTGCTATTCGGTGTTTCTTCGTTACAGAGTGTCAAAGTCATTCCTCTATCAAAGGACTGGATGACTGTCAAGGATACGCATAGCGACAGGCTGTTTGCTTTTCTCAAGGCCTCGCTTGCCTCTCCAGCGCTAAAGATTTGCACCACATGGCCAATGATCGTAGCTGGATTTGAAGCGAAGATTGGGAATCCATCGACGCGGAGTTTCGTCCTGAGGCGTATGAAAGAAGATAGTGAAAGGATGGGAGTATATCTTCCAGTCGCAGCCAAGGAGGTACTCGAAAGATTCTATGCCTCTGCTGGAAACACCTGGGACGACTGTTTCGACAGTCCGCATGCGCTGTTTACATAAGACTAACGCGCTGTGACATGGCCTGATCATGAATAAAAAGATCACAGGTCGTTATCAAAAGATTATGTAACTCATAGTGCTGGGTTGATGGGGCAGCTGATGATGGAGTCGAAGAAAGGAGCGCGGCTTCACCGGCATACTGAGAGGCTCAGTCACTTACCATCGGCATCTCGGGACCAGGAAACTTTATTTTGGCTTCAAGTGGCCCTTGGCAAGTTGGGAACAGCGCTTCTCAAGTAATTACCTGGCGACTCTTTGATAGCCGGGTGAGCCGCATTAGATGTGGAGCGTAGCTGTATTGATCGCTGGAAACTATAAACGCGGCTATATCCGAACCGGAGACTTGTTCATTAAGTCTAGTCAGAATGCCAAGGTGGTAAAGAGCACGAACGGTGGTTCTGGCGGGGGAAACGAAGTAAGGCGACCAAAAGACTAAAACACACATTCGTTACGAGGACCCATAGGCAATCTCAAATTGACTGCCCAGTCAGCCAGGCCCCAATGGCATTACCGATCACGGTTAACTTACCCTGTGTTCAAGGAAATAGCGTTTTATAGGTACTGGTCTACCAATAGGGCGTGCGAGTTTCGTTCTATTCCTCTGGGAACCCAAATAAAGTAATGCCAAAACAATCAAAGTGAATGTACGGATATTCTTAGGAGCACTAAAAGAAGGTTACGTCGGAGTGGCCCTAAGCCTAGTCCTGTTGATTATTGACAAATGAGATCTAAGATTATCTGAAAAGATGCACGGATCTGGTCCGGAAAAGACCATATACGAATAGTCTCAGGTTCCCGAGCTTTGATGGCCTACATCAGTTGAGTCAGACGTCGAAGAGTTGTTCTCGAGTATTATCAACCCGGGCCAGTATGCAGCACTCCATGTTCAACATTCGAAAGCTGGCTCTTTGGGGCGCTTTCGGCCTGGTCGCTGTGAAGGCTCAAGTTGAAGATCTCCTCCCTGGAGATGACAGCGAAACTGTCTGGAAAGCGATTGGAACGGTTGACCCATGGTATCTTCCCGATGATGTGGTTGACGGTGGCGACAAAGATGGCTCTGGTAAGTCCCCAATCACCAGTCTGCCACCGAGACCAAGGCCGTATCCCAAAGCTAATGTTGTTCACAGTACTCCAGAAAGCCACTGGCAACCGTATCCGTTGCGGTGTTGTTGGCTACGACAAAGAAGACAACATTTGGATGATTCCAGCCAACGGCAACTTCGATCAAGTCGGCTACATTCTGCCTCGCGGTGGATACGATTCACGCTCAGACAAGTCTATCGCAGACTGCGTGCTGCGAGAGTCGAAGGAAGAGGGTGGTCTTATCATCGACATCAACTCTCTCATTCCTCTCGGACTCAGCAACGGAGGTGCAGTATACTGGTACAAGGGCAATGTGTCCGAAACCGTCGAACCCACTGAGCCCCGGCCCAGACCGCCGAAGGGCTTCAATGTCACCGATACGCGCACGGAGCTGTTGAAGCCTCCTGGGAAGCCGGCAAAGAAGGCAGACATGCGTCAAGCATTCCACAATTCAGGTACAGCGGATGAGTCTACTCGATACGAACTCACCTTCAAAGCGAGAGAGGGCGGCGCAACTGGCGAAGGGTCATCCTCAGATTACTCCGTGAAAGATCTTGGACGCTGGAAGGTAATCTACACTGATGGGTTCACAAACGGCAAAGAGGCTATTGTGAAGGTCCTCTGCGATGTGTACGGATACAGGATTGTTGCCAATGAAGCATGGGCAAGCCAGGCTCCGACTGGGCTCAGTCTTAGCTCAATCATCGAACAGCTGTGGACAGCCACGGAAGTTGGTATCAACCAGGTCAAGTTCATCAAGTTTTCCGAAATTGTCGACCCCGCGACTCAAACCGCAATTAGCAACGCCCGCACTGAGCTTGGAGAGAGTACCGGAGGCTTCACTACGACTAACGACCTCGGTGAGACGAAGGGCTGGAATATGCTGATGGCTAGCCCTTACGGCGTGGTGGCGTCGGAATTGGCTCAGGCAGTTGGCAAAGGAATCGCTGGAATCTCTGTGGACAATGGCTACCCTTCGGAGATGATCTTCACATTGGAGCAAGAGTGAGAAGCTTTGTGCTCTTGAGACTCAACAGTAATCTAGTACTCCGTGCCGCGAAGACATGTTGGCTTCACGAAGTGAGGTGGGTGACCAAAATATCCTGCCAATCAATGCACATGTAATAAATCCGCTATACCACATTGCCACTGCGATCCGTGTAACCAGCTCATCAGAATAATTTAGAAGTCTTATTCCAAGGAATCCCTCAAGGAGCAGCAAAATCGGTAACTGTGTCGATAGTGATAGAGACAGATACTGCTAGGATCGATCGTAGTACCTTGGGTTGAGACAGTCAAGTCAGAGTAGAAACCAGGATGAACGGTTCAACATTTGAATGAACGAGCTTCTTGGAGAGTTTTTTGTCGAGCACATTGTCTTCAATGCCAGTAGCGTTTGGCCGTGCGGTAATAATTCGAAGTGCATAAGAGGAATGTTGTACACCAAAAAAATGCCTAGGAAGAGTGCAGACGGTTAATGATCAAGAAAATTGAGTTGCCAATAGAAATATCCCTGGATAAGTCCAGTAAAAACCGACGCCGAGGACACATTCAATGACATTTACGTGAACCCTCAGCACGTTGGTCTACGAACGTCCAGGTATGATGTCCAATGCATCTCCGTTCCTATTCCAGCTGTTACCTCCGAGTCCGCCTCCGCTTTAGTGCCTCCGTTGCCGGCCATCGCGTATGTAGTAACTCGCGAATTACATTGGCGGGAATATGACCGGAGCAACGAAGGAATGCTCAAGTAGATGCCATTTTCCATCTGAACAAGGTTGCCGCACATTGCCATGTCGCTATTCATTGAACTGCGTACTATCACGACTGAATGCTACCGCTGTTTACTTCGATTATCGATTATCCTCTAAGTGTACCATGTTGGCTCAGGAATCTCGCCAAGCAGCTGATATCTCCCGAGCTCACGGTTCTTGTAAGACACAGGATCATGCAGACTGTGTGTTCTGATATCCCTCCAGAATTTGTCAAGGCCTACCTTGGTTCCAGTGGCTTTCGCACCAGTCACTTCGAACACACCAGATGTAACCCGAAGTCCGGTATCAGTCGCCGTAACCTTGACGCTAGCAACCCACTCAGCTGCCTCTCCTCGAGCCTTCGCAGTGAGCTTAGCTCTAGTCGCTGGGTCTCCAGAGTACTTATACAATGCATCAATCTCGAGACCTGCCTTGTCGGCAAGTGCATCAGATGCTCGGAGGTGAGCTAGGAAGTTGCCGTAGGTGGACAAAATGTAAAACTCGTCCTCGGCTTTTTCCTTGTCCTGGATTCTAGCATTAGGAATCCCGTGTTAATAACTAGAAGAAAGCTAGTATAGCACTTACATCACCACCGAATGGCCAAGCGCGTGTGTTCTTTCTAGTGTAGGCTGACGCAAAGTCCAATGCACCCCAGGCGATGCCGATGTAGAAGTTGCTGAAAACGAGTTGAATCCTATTCCATAATTAGAGTGGACTTCTGAAAATCGAGTCATTGGACTCTTGTGTCTTACGTGGGAAGAAGCAGACTGGCAAACGGAATCTTGAGGATGGAGTCGTCTGGCTTCTTCTCGGCCGCATTCCACCCTAGCGCATCGGACCATGGCGCAGTGACATTCTCGATTTTGACGCTTCCCGACTCGCTCAGACGTAGGCCAACGTTGTCCCAATTGTGGGAAAAGATAATGCCCGGCTGGTCAGTCTTTACCAACGCATACAGGTGGTCCTCCGTACCCTCAAGAACACCTTCAAGGACGGTCAAGTCGGAGATGACTCCACCGGTGTTGAAGTTCTTGAAGCCATTGAAGACGACGTTGTCGCCGTCTGAAGTAATTTTATGGTCGCTGTCGCGAGGGTTCACAGCACCACCGACAAAGTAGTTGTTAGAGATGATGAGATCCTGGGTACGATCAGCTTGCTCTGAGCTACCAATGACATTGGCTGTTGTTGACCAAAGCAGGTGATATCCCAGAAGCATGCCAATTGATCTGTGCAAGTCAATCAGTGAGCAATTCTCCCATGTTATTTCATATTCAGTACGTGTAGCACTCACCCGTCTCCCTTGGCAACCTCGCGTATCACCTTGTAGCCGACACTCCACGGTTGTTCGCCACCGCCATACTTCTTCCACCCCAGGACCTTGAGCAGCCCAGAATACTTCAGCAGCGTGATCTCAGCTCTAGGTGACTTATTATCCCTCTCACGCTGTGCAGAATCTACGGCTAGCACGTTTGCAACGTCTTCGGCTCTCTGGAGCCACGCGGCTTCGTTCGTTGGGAGTGAAGACCACTTCTGCTGATACTCGTCGTAAACTTTGGGGTCCGTTGCAGGAACCGAACGGGCGTTGCTGCTCATTTTGACCGTTCTTTGAGTCAAGGCTATTGGATGATTCGAAACAGATGATTTGTCTTGTGGTAATAAGTCCAACTTAAGGTTAGGAGGTTCACTACTCGAAAGCGGGAAAATTCCGCAATGAGCTGGAGAAGGTTGAATGACGCACGGGAGGATGGAGTGAATCTTGTCTTGCATCCATTTTGAGAAGGCCATTTTGAGAAGACAAAATGCGCCAACATGTATCTAAATATGCTCATCGTCACCCGTCCGTGCCGCCTCCGTCGTCGAACGGTTCAACGATAGCCGGTACCCCGTCCCGCCGTCGGCAGTGGCGCGAGGGTCCACACCTATGTTGTGATATGTCGCAATCGCACTGACTTGCGATACGCGCACATGTACAGTTCTCACCTCCGCATATGGCCCCCTAACCTTGGCCGATAGATAATGTGGCATGCAGGGACAAGGTCACAATACTAGCTTATTTATATTTGTACTTATCAATGTACTCCGTAGACTTGCCTTCCAAACATTTTCGTGATCGAGCAGATATTCTATCTGACGTTGAAGTATCAACATCTCGGCAACATCTCTGACCTACCTACATGGTCGGAAAGAATGCTTTGATGAGGGGTCAGGTAGCACGAGGATGGCATCATATGCGCTATTCTGCAGCAATAACTTCGCAGCCACCAATTAAGGTTCATAGTCAGTGTAGATACTTCGTTCAATTGAGTTTTGGACTCTCAAATACCGCGAAACCTTGAGGCAGGTTGTTCGCCAACGTCGCCCTGCAGCATCGACCCAACTAGCCGAAAGGATGGGAGACAAAATGTCACGAGATACAGATGAGGTTAATGCTGCCCACTAGGAGCGGCCCACTTCTTGTGACACAAAAGACATCGTACATTGTTAGTTTATTTAATTCTCTCGCCAGTTGACACTCGGTATGTAAAATGTAGCTTTCGCGATTGGGAAACGTCTGGTGTTCCTCGTCTGGCCTCTACCGCTAAAATCTTATTTGCTGTCGCTTCAAAAGACCAGCTACAATCAAGCTTTTCTTCTTTGTAGCTATAAATATTAATACCATCGATCCCGGTGAACCCGTGATAATTCCATGCCCAGTTCTTTAGGTCTATGAGGAGGTCTTGTGCTATCTTCTCACTTTGTCCCAATTAGAGTCCAGAGAAGCTACCTCACTCAGTTTTCTTCCGAGTCTTAGGGAAGTATTGAGACGTGTCTCCCAACGGCAACTCTACCAAAGAGTCTTTCAGCAAGAGATGGAAAGTCAAATACCTGAATTGTGTTAGCAGAGCAGATCGTTATAAGAATCAGGTGGGAAACCTACCATCCAACAAGCCCAGCAAGAAACGCGAAAACGCCACCACTTTTCTTCAACCCGATTGAGGCGCTCTCGTGGCCATCAGCAGCAGAAAAGTAGCTAGCAGCAACCAGTACGAAGCATAATTCAACGAAGATGAAGATCAGTATATAGACGACATTTGTCGGTATTGTAGCGACTAAGTAGGCAAGGACAAAGACGCTCCAAACTGCGTGAGGATGCTGCGTTAGTCTTGAGTGATTAACGAAACGACTGCGAGATCACTCACTGATCATGAATAGTCCGAGAGCATTGTTCAACTGCTTTGTGTCATCGCCATATGCTGCTGCCACCCCAAAAGAGGGAGTCAAGATGGCACCGTACCCTGCGTAGAAGAGACCTGTCACGGATTGTCAGTAAAAACGAGCGTTGTAAGTTACTTCATCAGAGCTGACCGAAAGCACTGAAGACACTGTAACCAAAGCCGTTCCCTCCGGTAAGCTCCCACTGCGCAGATATCACTAAGCCGAAGGCAGCTAGGAAAAAGAAATTCGCGATGTAAACGTTGGTTGTTGTCACTCCGCGCCACTCCATTAAGCTTAGAGAAAGCGTGGTCAAGGTTGTAGAAAAAGCTCCGATCGGAAGTGAGGTCTGTAGCAATTCTCGATCAGTAAAAACGTTTGGAATGATTGCGGTTCCAGGGAAAATGGTGCTCACTGCTGCCGTAGGAAGCGGTCTTGGTGCGGTGAATCGAGGTTCATGATGGATCTTCTCGAATCTCTCAAAGGTTGGTTCCGGCTTTACGGACTCGACCCCTTTTTCGCTAGCCCCATTAGGGGCTGAAGAATAGATGGACATTGTGCTAAGTCGGAGTGAGGTACACCAGACCAGACAATTTGAACAAGAATGACAAGAGAAAAAATTGCAGCCGCAAGTCTGTCTATCGGATCCTTCAAGAGATAAATCATGGAGAAGTTGGCTACGAACCCGACGACATGGCCTTGATCTCAATCAGTTTCCCGAAACTTTGCTCTATCATTGCCCATCGTAATGAGAACACAGAGAGCTCTCAATCAATTGATTTGGATTAAAGTTCGCAGATCTTGGTTCAATCCCACATCGCGCCATGTTGGGGTAGATGCAGCAATCGTAGCGTGGGGAAACCCTGGTCAACTGGGATCTGATGATCTCGTCATTGAGTTGATAATGGTGCAATTGCCTCATTTGGAGGGGTCGGTTGAACGGCAAAGGACGTAGCTATTCTCCTCAGCACCAAATGGGCCCTCAAGTGCCGTGACTGGCTCCCATTGTATCAATCTGAATTCCGGCATGCGTCGTAATGTGGTATTTTGAAATCACGTCAGAGCTAGGCATAGCTTCGCCAGCGTCGTCAAACCGACGGAACTTCCTCCGCAATGTCGATCTCAGAATATCGCGCAGAACGCGCCAGCAAGCTGAAAGCTCCATTTCGGTAGGTCCAAGAAAATAATTTGATACGTACTTATCACATTTGCTCTTCTGTCACTGTTGCCATGTCATTGATTTTAATACCAGGATTTGAGAGCCTGCCCTTTTGCTATCCCTCCCTTCCGGAGTGCATTCGACCAATATCATTTGTATTGTCAACCTGCTTCAACAATACCGACTTGAAGTAAAAATCAACATCCATCATTTCTCACAATCGAGCTAGACTTGTCAAATTACAGTCGCCGACCATAACTTTTCCATTGAGCTTCAGCGAGAATGACCGCTCAGCCACATCGCCTCAATACCGACCCTGAACGACTGCTCTTCGCGTATGTCTCCTTTTCTCAAAGTTTCATACAAGCAGCTGATTATTTAGGTACTGGGTACCCAATGTCTCAGGCGGTCTGATCATCAGCAAGATCCCGCAGAGGACAAACTGGGACCTGGCTAGCAACGTTAAATATGCTAAGGCAGCTGAACAAGCTGGTATCGAATATGGCTTGACGCAAATTCGCTTCACTTCTGGATACGGCGCTGCAAATCAACACGAATCTGTGTCATTCTCGCAAGCAATTCTTCAAGCAACAGACACAGTCAAGATCATTGCTGCTATCCTGCCCGGGCCCTGGAACCCCACGACGGTGGCGAAGCAGATCGCCAGTATCGACCACTATAGCAATGGACGCATCGCCGTGAATATCGTGAGCGGCTGGTTCAAGGGCGAGTTTACAGCCATTGGTGAGTGGTGGCTGGACCATGCCGAGCGCTATCGTCGCAGCAACGAGTTCATTCGCTGTCTCAAAGGCATCTGGACTGCGCCCGAGGACACGGGCTTCACCTTTGGCGGCGACTTTTACCGGTACAGAAACTACGTGCTCAACCCTAAGCCTGTTCAAAAGCCCCATCCAGAGATCTTCCAGGGCGGCAACAGCGACGACGCCAGGAACAATGGCGCCGAGGTCAGTGATTGGTATTTCATGAACGGCAACGACCTCGACGGTTTTCGCACCCAGATTGCGGACGTCAAGGCCCGCGCGGCAAAGGTCGGTCGCGAGGACCAAGTTCGCTTCGCCGTAAATGGCTTCGTCATCGTTCGTGAGACCGAAGAAGAGGCCGTTCGCGTGTTGCAGGAGATCCAGGGCAAGGCCGACAAGGAGGCCGTCGAAGCATTTCGAGCCTCCGTTCAGGAAGCAGGCGCCAGCACATCCAACAAGAAGGGCATGTGGGCTGACAGCAAGTTTGATGACTTGGTACAGTACAATGATGGCTTCAAGACAAAGCTTATCGGTACCAAGGAGCAAGTTGCCGAGCGGATGGTTTTATTGAAGAGTCTGGGTGTCAACCTAGTGCTCACTGCTTTCTTGCACTACGATGAAGAGATTGAGCAATTTGGACGCGAAGTTCTGCCTCTGGTAAGGCAGTTTGAAAAGGAGGGTCGTGGCAAGGACGCCAACTTTGAGATTGAGAGAACTGGAGAGGTTTACCGTAAGAAATAAGATAATACCAGTAAGATATGAATTTGCTGCATTTGTTGCAACACCAACACAGTCTTCTATTCTATCTACATAACAAAATATTGAATCACACCATTGCCTCAAATTGTTCGAGCTTTCAGGATCAAACCTTCAATGCATCCCTGACAGCATTGTACCCCTCAAATACATCTCTGGCTCGCTCGGGGTTTCTGATCTTGAACTGCATGGGGAATGGCAGAGGCTCTAGAATGACGTTGGAGTTCGTCGCCTGTGTATCGAATGTCACGTCCTCGCCAGTGGAGGGGCATTTTTTGAGGCTCATGTCGAAAGCCCAGCATACACCTGCTCCTGCGACGAACATCTCATCGTCTACAAGGTTCTGGCCCAGGCATGTTCGACGACCCCAGCCAAACGTATGCATGCCCACTCCGTCACGGAAGTTCGGGTACCGACTGAGAGGCTCCTGATACGTGGGGAAACTGGAATCTAGGTAGCGATCCGGACGAAAGTGTTCTGGGTCAGGATACTTGTCCGGAACACGGTTGATGTTCCTGCAGTCGTGTCACGTCAGTCAAAGGTTCCCGAAAGATCAGCAAGGAGCGACATACCACTCGCAGGCAAGGATGATAGTTCCTTTCTCGATCTTTACACCCCGGAACTCGGAATCTTGCTCGCATTGATGGGGAACCCCTAGGCAGATGGTGTCAATTGTCAATCCCACTCCACTTCGTTGCCTCATGAGGAACAACTCACCAAGAGGTACTCCAGATCTCCATCGAAGGGTCTCTTTTAAACAAGATCTTACTGTCGGAAGTTCGGCGAAGTCGTCTCGAGTGGGCATTCTGTCGCCACAGACCCTGTCAATCTCCTCCTGGCACTTCTTCAGCCATTTAGGATGGAGCGCCATGCACATCAAGAAGAATTGCATGGGCCCAGAAATAGTGACAACTCCGACAAGACACTGGAAGCCGAGCATGCAGGCTGCGAAGTCTTCGGCTTTTTCAGTCTGCTTGAGAGTCTCGTTTCCACTCTTCTGCAGCTGCTCGAAGTACCGGTAGGTCCAGGTGTCTGTTGGTAAGTCTCCCTTCAGATATCTCGCCTTGGCGAGCCGGAATGTTTTCAACCACCAAGCCCGCTGGTTCTTTTCCCGGTTCATTTCATATTTGCGCCAAGGGTTATACCGGACAAGGTCGGCGAGATGCCACAGTGGTGTCATAGTATTGACAATTGGCCCTGAGATTGACATCCTTGTCAAAGTTTCGATGGCACTCTCGCCATAGGCGCGTCCTTGCGTTGAGTCATCCCACGCGAGGCGGCTGATTATACGTCCAGTCAATTCGCGAGTGTTTCCGTGAAACTTCTCTGGGTCAACAAGGAGGGTCACAAGCCATCGCTTAACCTCATTCTCGATATGACCATAGAAGTGCTGCTGATGAGCAGCCGCCATAGCCGCATGGACCCATTTTCTTTGGTGCTTCCAAGTGTCTGTTGATCCAGTCAGCTTCATGTTCATGCTCGGTTTTGTAGATTTTGTTATTCTACTGACCATGACGGTCCATCAAAGCAGAGTATGCCGGGCCCAACTTGTGATCAATGAGAGCCCTGATCTGGGGTCGTCCGGCAAACTTGTTGCCATCTTTGATGAGGAGATCTTGAGCCATTCCCTCATCAGAGATGATCACAAACTTTTGACCAAGCATGCTGGTTTGGTAAATCGGCCCAAACTCATCGGCCCATTCCTTGAGCTTGAGCCACATGGCAAACCTGGGCAAGTCGTGGACCCGGCCGACAATGGGGTACTGCTTAGGACCGGGAAACTTGGTAGGGGGCTTGGATGTCTTCACATCCAGAGAGGTCTTTGTAGACCATCCTAGCAAGCGTCGAAGAGAAGAAAAGAAGAAGCTAGGCACCACCAGGATGCCAAGATAAAATATGATGAGAGTAAAGCTCTCCATAATGAGGCTGTCAGGGCTTGCCGCGTAAGAAGAGGGTAAAAGTGGATGTTCTGGGGAGCCAGGGAGGGGAGATGTGAACAGTGGAAGGGTGGCATTGCAGATAGATATACTACTACGTGACTACCTGAGAACCAGTTACTCAACCCTGCTGCATGTAGGGCTGGCAAACTTGCCGAAAGGCCTTTGGGTGGGTTGGCTCGGTCGAGACCGTCCAAAGTCCCTCTCTGCGAAGAGGCCGGAACTCCAGTGTTATCGGGGTCCCCAGCTGAAAGTGCAGGCATACAGCAAAAGGGAGCAATTCCGCTCTTCATCGCTCCGGAGACCGCATTGCAATGATCGTTACACGACACGATGTGTACATGAGGTCGACTCCGAACGCCTTCAACGGGCATCAAAGTCTTTCGACTGCCTTCTTTCGAAATAGAATCGCACGATGTTGACCCCGCGAAGTCCGAAGCAGAGCGAGCCATGGGTCAATGCGATAAGCATCCATCACATGTGTGCTTCCTTCCGACCATAAACATCACTGCCAAGTGCTGTCTTAGCTCGAAATACTCGCACATTCCGTCACTGGCTTTCCCGATCTGGCAAATAGACTCCCTGAGAGGCACATCGACCATTCCTGTGTAAGCGAAAGCGGCAGCCTATTATTGCGCACAAATTCATTGCTGAGGTGAATCAATGGGGGTGGATATGTCTCAAGACCCCATTCACAGGCTCATTGTGATGAGAGACCTGCAGGATTTCCCAGCAGGGATATAGAAGACGCCTGCGCCGCATGGCAGGGGCAGTGTCACATCGTGACTTGGCCACACCCGATTCCGCCCAGGACCCTTGACACCACGCAGAGCTAAATACGCTAAAGGCCTAGTAGAATAATTGTCACTTCCCTTGGTCTTTCGTTTTGTTCAAAGTTTATCGACTTCAATTCTTCCTACGGATATAACAGCCTCAGTAAAACATGACGTTAGAAGCCTTTGAGACAGCTCGCTCGAGATTGGCCCGTATAAATCATCCGAGCACGCGCGGGAGCAAGCCGTCAGGAGCGCGGGTATGCACCAGAAGGGCTTACTATGCGCACGACATTTGGTTGTGCCTGTAATCTCGTGCCAGTGGAAATACCAAATTGAACTTGCCCTCTTGACGCAGCAAGATACGAGATTGGCCAGTAGTGTATTACAACAGGCGGCACTCTCAGTGCCGTGCTGACTTGCAGTCGTGGCGCCCCCTCTGCGCGCGGGAGGAAGATCGCCGCAAAATGCGTCTTTATCAGTGGAGGTAAGCCATCTAGAATGGGCCGTTGGGTCGTGTGATATAATTGGCGACTGGCTACCTCAGATGTCAGCTCGCGTGCTAGTCGCTGAGCACATCGGATGACATCCAACTCGCGAGATCGCGAGACGGGACGAACAGACTGGCCCCGGAAGCCTCCCGCGCGGTCGCGCGCGCCAGGCAACGGCTCGGGCTTGGATTGTCTATTTGACAAGAACAAGGCAGAAGGAATCGGCTACAAGGGGGACATTTCAGCCGGCCAAACTTGCCTTCAATGGATTGCCCGGATCCGGAGTGAAGACTGGGGAAGTCCGTAGAAGTGGAACCTCAACGTTCCTAAGCGGGCATTTGACAGCGGGATGGCCCCATTGGTTCATGAGCTTCCTTAGTGGCTTCGAATCTCGACCATGTCTTGAAGCCACATCCAACTCCATACGAGAAGTCTTTAGTGTCATGATCTCGGTCCTTGAAGCGGGCGTCTCGCGGGGGCTTGCTACAGTACCAAGCTGGCCTCCGTTGTAATTGTGCCTTATCAGCGTGGTTTCCTTGGGCTCGCATTCTTCACGAAAGAGTGATTACCCCTCAAGTCCTCAATACTAGTGCAATTTAACATCTGTTTGTCTAAGAGAAGCCATTCTGGTTACAACTGATGTATCGTGAGGTCCCCGTTACAAACCAAGACATGAGACGGAGACATCGAACGGTAATGGGCTCGTGTTCGATTTGCCGCCTTGAAAAGGCGACTGGTCAATTGAAAGCCACTGTGCTAATTGAGAAAAGCCTCATATACTGTATCAAGCTGATCACTCTGAGACTAAGTCTACAAACCAAACTCGAACAGACTGCCTGATGTCTCCCTCCTCGAACCTTATCCGCATATCGGAGCCGGCCTGGATTACACCGGGTCAGCCTCCGGGCGCTTTATGCCATGCAGACAGAGTGGCTGACAAGGATATAGCGACTCGGGACTCGATGAGCTATACCGTCTAAATTGCCTCGCAATACCCAACTGCTTAAGGGCAATGAAAACTACGCGCAACATGATCCATGTGATCCCGATTTTATAAATACAAACAAGTTATTAGTCGGCGACTAGTTTCCACGTCTCTTTCGACCAAGGCTTGAGTACCTACCTTAGGTATTCTAGCTACCACTGCTGCCTGCATCCACGGGTCAAGCCCTCCGCGGCAGAGAACCACAGCCAACCGAACCAATTTAATCTAAGGACACAAACCCTAGGGGGCGGACTATGTAGCGATACGTCGGGAAAGAACGGGGTCTTTTTCCCTAGGATCAACATTGTGACACAAGCTATGCATGGGCTGGATTTTCTCTAAGTGGGCGGGCGTACATACTTGCCGAAACGTGCTTCCGAAGGCGTTCAAAAGTGGAAGAAGCATTTAGGGTCTTGAGGTTGCTGATCACCCTTGCCTTTGCAGACATATTCCACCAGGTTTTCGGGTATACATGAGGCCCTTCGGACCCGTCGGCTCAGTAATGGTTGTAGGTCAGCCATGCATGTTTCTTGGCTTATAGTTACGCCTTTCTTGGAGTAATCAAAGGGCTACTCCATTCCACAATGACTTCTCACGTCATGGGTAGCAGAAAGTTTAGAGACAAGGTGGAGCCTCAGACTACGTGTTACTAAGTGAAATTTAGCAAGACGGAAACCAGCCTCAATCACTGAGATACTATGCGAGGTACTTGATTGCAGCAGTGTTCGCCACATGCAGCATATATCGGATCTAATATCGGATGACCTCCACACAAAGATCAAAAAATACTTCAAGCTCCGCGTACAAACACTTCCCATACTCAAGTTACTACGATGCAGATCTCTATTGCCTCGATGGTGGATTAGTCATTCCTTCTCTAGGTGAATACATACAGAGAGTCGGGCGGCTCTCAGAATCTCGACTTGTCGCTTGGCGATTAACAAGCAAGGTTCAGCGTGATGGACACTAAGAGTGCGTCTTCTTCTCCCAGCTATTCAAAGTCAGAACTTTGGTGTTATGAAGTATTCTTCATTTAACTCACAGGTCGAGGAACAACTTCCAAAGGATAGAGAACAAGACACCCTGGAGGCCGTTGGCTAAGATTCGGGTCTTGAGACCACGTCCTAGGAAGCCAAGGAAGCCCTCTCTTTGTATGATAATCTTTGCTGCTTGAGCTGCAAATTGGAGAAAGTTGTGGTCAGTAAATAAGATATTTGATAGAAGTTTGGTATGGTTCATCGGGAGAAGATTCGACTTACAGTATGAAATTTGCGTGTCGTTGACTTGTCTGTAGGTCTTCACCACTCTCAGCGAGTTGGAGACAGAATCAGAGATGACGGAAGCACAAAATCCAATGAACGCAAGACGCAAAAGCCACACGAAAATGTCGCTCTTTTCCGGTTCGGGAATGTTGGCGGAAAGGTAGTTGTACTGTCATCGGTCGTCAGCTTGGATTTCTATGTGCAGGATGTGGGAAATGTTTGACGTACGGTTGCAAACCAAGGGTAATGGCCGACGAACGTGGCGGCGGCAGTCGCAAAAGCTCCCCACCACAAGCTTCCGATACCATTTGTCTTTACACGTTGTCTCAGGATAGCGGTACCTTTGGCGCCCTGAGCCTGCAGCGTCGTCTTGAGAGTATCAATGGGAGTCAAGATCATGCGAAAAGCAGCAGCACTGCAGAGTCAAACCAGATTAGTACTTTGATGGGTCTGTGTTCCAGGAGATGAGACTGAGGTAGATGTAAGCTTACCAAAGAGAAGCGAAGATGGTCTTGATCAAGGTAGGGAGCTGGTTTAAGAACGAGTTTGACTCGAGAAGTGCAAGGATACCGGCGTTAGCGGCAGTGTCGCCGAAGCGGGAAACCGGCCCTGTTCTCCAGCATGTGAGCACAGCTCTGACAGATTCAATTCATGAGGGACGCTGCATGCACCACGTACCCTGGATCAATGCGGCTCCAATGCCCTGGTAATACCTGCGCACACCTCCATCTTCATAAAGAGTGCGAGTTGCCTCCCTGAAGCCAGACCCAAAGCGATACTGGTAGTTCATGATAGTTCTGATGGGCTAAGTGACAATCTACGATTAGTATCGTTGATGCTTCCTGGCAGCAAAACATCGGCTTCCACCTAGTCTCCTTTACGTACCATGAGTGTCAAAACTTGCAAGACCATAGCCGCGGCGCCACTCAAGCCACCGCCCAGAGCTCTCATAAGAGCTGCTTTGAGGTCAAACTAAGCGGCGACGAGTTAGTTATTGATTTGCTAAACCGATCGTCCGACCGACTCACGTTGGTGTCTTTGGCATCAATCCAGCCTTTGATAAAAACAGCGAGAACGAAGATGGCGAGAACTGCCCAGAACGCTCTCCATAGCCACCAACTGGTAGTCCTCTCTTTTTTCTCTTCTCCATCCTGGCCCGTGATAAGAGGCACTTGTTCAGGATCCTGGATGCCTCCGTTGGCTTCATTGTCGTGGCTCTGATGCTCTGCCGCCTGCTGGCTTGATCCGGCCTCGGCGGGTGTCCCCAGGAGCGGGGTCCGCTCGTCCGACTGCTGCGGCTGACTTTCTAGGTCTTTCTGTGCTGCCATGGTTTCAAATGCAAAAATTGGTGACACTCCCCGGTGATTCCGCTGACGTCGGTAATTGTGTCGTTGACGTTGATGAAGGCAAGTCGCGGCTCCCGGGCTCTTACTAATTGATAGCGGTTTCGCTATCGCGTACATGCGGGGGGTTATCGCGTGCTTTGAAATCCGATACCGTTGACGCCACACCTTGTTTTCAGCCACATCTGATTGTCACAGGGGTTAACTTGGGATGATCTCGGAAGTCTTGACATCATCAATCTCAGGACCGGAATATCTAGCGGTTTTCGTACAATTCATAGTCAATTGCGGAATGCTGAATTTCATCTACAGCGCCAGTGGATTCTCACAAACCCATCACAACACGTCTACATGCGCCTTCAGCCTGCCGACCTGATGAACTTCAAAGCTCCATTCAGCTCTAATGGCATTTTCTCCGACCCGGACCACAATTTGCCTGATCAGGCAGCATGATAGTAGGCAATCGCTCAAGCAATTGATATTGGCAGTATCATTCACTAGTTACTTACATCTAGCTATTGGAGGGAGAATTCCGGCCTTCATAGAACCTCCAAAACCCTGGCATGATAACGTGAGTACATGTAAGTTATTACTCAATGATCTGGGTCCCAGGGTACCTCATCAGCTTTTTCCAGCCCAGTGTAGCGAGGCCACCGAGTGAATCCTTCGTAGTGGCTTATTGTGTGTCTTAGTAGTGGTCTGCGGAGCAGAAGAGAAGTTTTGCGACTCTGCTTCTGTCTTAATAGGGGAGTTCTGTGCTAGACTCCTGTCTTTGCGGCCAGCTTCAATTTCTCTGCATGATAGCTTGGACTGAATTAGATGCGACGTTACCACCAGGAGTGCACCCAAAGCCATGATTCGCTTTATGGATTGGAATTCGTGAACGAGTATTAGTAGGTATTATGGTCGGAGATGGCGACTGGCTCTGCAGCGTACTAACACACTGTAACCGAGGGTGTTGAGTAGACATAAGACTTCAGAGGCATTTGAAACTTAAATACCCAAGGCACACAGGCGGCATGTCACAAGGTCATCAGGGTTCAAGTCAGCCCAAGTTCGTCAGACTACCAGGGTTTTTTTTTTTAGAGAAAAGCTTAACGCTTTTGTTCTTTTTAGAGTGTTCAGAAAGCATGGATACTCCTGATCGTTTCCACATTCAAAGATACTTTGCATAAGGTAGCTTGAGATAGTTCGAGACTTGGTCAGTCGATGATCATTCCACGAGTATAGAGGCTTACAAAATTCGCAAGAATGCCGGAAGACGACTTCAGCAGCGTAAATAGGCCTACCTAACAAAGGTAGGTAGCCCAATCACAGTGTCTGTTTAATAGCGAGTTCATGAAAGTGCAAGCCAATGCAAACAGACCGCGAGGTTCCCATAATTACTTTGCTTTTGGCGTAAGGGCTGGCCGCACGCAAGCCACCACGAACGTAAAGAGCAAAAACCTCGACAAAGGCACCTCAGGTCCGTCCATACAGCCTCAAGACGCTACGGCACCAGCAAAAGAAGTCATCTCACCCCCAAGGCCAAGAAGTACCTAATGCCGAACCTATATTTAGCCACCGCTCGAAATACGTACATACCTGAAGGCTAGAAAGATAGCTACAGCAGACCTACGACAACAGTGATCGCTAATAAGCGTTGCCCACACCATTAACCAAAGTTGGACCCATGTCCTATTAACCGCCAATACCTTGGATAGCGGCAGTGCATCCATCTTCAGTATTTCTTAGTTCTGCTTTGTGTTGATATCATTCATGGGCGGATATAAGGGGAGTGAGGTCGGATAAGTATGTAAAACCTTATTACCCCTTCTTAAAGTACGTACATGTATTTACACCGTCGAGCAATTACTAATAAGACCATAGCCAACTTGGTTGCGCCAGAGATCCATGTAAACCCACCGAGGAAACAAGTTGTCAAAGAATGCCATCCTCTACCAGGATCTGTCCGTTGAGGGGTGGCCGGCGTATTTGGTGTTGTTGCTGCTGCTGCCACTGCTAGCAGGGGGCGGCGGTGTCGCTGCCTCTGATGTTGCTGATGGAGGAGCAGCCGGATTTGGTGCTTGTGCTGGTGGTGGTGTCATTAGGCGGTGTAAGCAATATTGACTATTGGAGCAATAGCGAATCAAGAAAAACATCTCTTAACGGAACTGGGAAAGACGGATGGAGGTGTGCCTCACACCTTGAGTGGAAAGAGGGACACACATACATCTATCGCCTAGCGGGAAGCTATTGGTCCATGCTCTTTCTCCTGGTGATTTTCGTGGAACTGAGAGAAGGAACTGTGCTTGGTGGCACTCACTTGGTGAGTCAGGTATGTGTAAAGAGCAAGGCCGGGACCCCGGGAAAAAGGGACATGTGACTGAGGTAAAACCTTCAGGTACGTCACAATCCAAAGAGTGATCAGCTTGGAAGGCACTCAATATTCAATCGGAATGGACTTTCACTTCTGGAAGGACCGTCACGTCATCTAAGACATGCCAGGCAATAATAGCCCAAGATTACGACTGCCAACATCAAGTGCAAATCGTCCGGCCGCTGTGCTCCATGATGGGGTCACCGCAAGACTCCGTCACGACGGACAATCTGGAAGCTTCTATTTTGCCTTCTTCTGTTAGCTCGGCTTCTTTTGTGGACTGCATTGCTACTGCTAGTATGGTGCGCCACGCACTCGTCCTTCGTTTCGGCGGACAGCCTCACATCCACTTTCCTACAATGCTCACTTGATAAAGGTAGAGCAAGAAGTGTTGAGGCGCTTATAAATATCGAATAGCCCTTGAGACCCCTTCGCTCTCCCCATCCTATCCCTGATTCCTCTTCTCTTTAGACGCCGACTTATCTACTCTCACCACTTTTGTTCGGTTTTCCCGTCTTTCAGCAACCAAGATTCACCCAGCTTCGCCGGTTTCTACCTCTACTCGTCTTTAACTATTCTCGTCCCTTTTTCTTTGCTTCGTTGTTTCTTCTCGTCTCCATCTTCTGTCACCCGCTGTCACCCGCTTCCCTGGCCTTGTCTTGCCCCGTCCCGCCTCTGCTCTGGGTATATTGCGGCTAGAATACGATAGTGACTAGAAGCTTAGCACATTATGCTACCTACCACCCATATAATCACCAGCGGCTAACTTTTAGTACCGCCGCCAAGTCCTGCGCCGCTCGCACTGCCGAGGATAGCTCCGGGGGGAGCGAAGCCCCTCCGCTGCCCCACCCCGCCCCGACCCCGACGACTCCTGCCTCAGGCCCGGCGCCGCCAGCAGCAGAACATCCGATAGATGAGGATGATTTTGCACGCCGTGTTTCCGGCCGCTTTTCACTTGGCTCACACAGATCGGGTGTGGTCTTTTGTGGGATCAGCTTTGGCTAATGGTGTGGGCAAAGCTTGTTGGCCCTGTTGTCGTGGGTCTACTGTGGCTGTCTTTCCGGCCTTCGGCATGTCTGTGCTTCGCGCGGTGTCCAAGTACAAGAGCGGCATCTTTGCTAAGAGGAGGTGATGAGGGGAGTTTCTTTTTGGTCTTTTTTTCTCCCTGGGGTTGCTTATTTGTGTTTTTGTGTTTGTTTGGTGGCGCCTTCGGGTTGGTTTAATGTTGGGTGGAAGATGCTTTTTCAAGCTTTTTTATTGTTTGCTATGGTTGTGGGGGCCGGCCCTTGGCCAACCGCCATTAACTGACGGCAACTTCGCTGTTTGACTGAATCGGCTTGACCTCACTTCTACTGAGGTTTCCTTGGCTCTGGACGGGCGTGTTTTGATGGTTCATATTTCTGGTCCTTACTGGAAGGAATCCAAGTGAAGAGGCTACGAGGACCGGGTGGGAACTTTTGGAAAATGAATATGGGGCGGACCGCGGCGACGCCTGGTATGCAGGTAGTCTTGGTATTTACCCCTTATGTTGGACCCGGGATTACCGTGTCAAGATAGCTAACGAGCCGGAAAAGATGTACCCTTGGCTTTTTTTTTTTGAGTTACCAGGCTGATAAGACTCAGAGGATTATTACTCAAACGTTATGTGTTGGTACGGCGTGGCTCGTCCGTGGTGACTCAAACGTAACGTAGTCTGACAATGTCTCACTCCGTTCATTACAAATTACATCCAGGAATCTCTTCACTTCTGACCTGTGGCATCTATAAAGCCTTGATATTCGATGTGTAAAGAATAATGATACATATAGAAGTGAAGAAAGAATAGAACTTAGCCCAGGGGCCATTTGTCAGGCCTCGGGGCATACCTTTGACTCCAGTATCTTGGGTAATGTGGCAACCAAGTCTCAACACAGAGCACTTCGCCTTTAGCAAGTCCCAGAATCGCCTTGCTCGTGTAGCATCACAGATCTCAAAAGTATCAGAAGACATTCAACTCTCAGAAATAGGTTCAAGCACTTGCAGTAACATAAACCGTGCTGATAACTGTGCTTCGTGGTGGGCATCGCGACTTCTTTGCAGTGGTCGAAGGCGCGGCCGTGGCGCTCAAAGTCGTGGGTAAGCTAGAAGTTGTTGCCACCAACTCACTAATCTTGCTCTTTAAAATTGCCGATTCACTTGCGCCAGCTGTATATGTAGATGCGTACGAAAACGTGGCGTTCGCAGAAGGCATAACTGCGGAGATAAGGCTCGTGGGCACGACGACAGCCGCCGAAGATGAAGCATCTTGCCCTCCTACTGTTGAAGTGACTGCCGAGAGTGTCCAAGGCGTAGCTGTCGGAGCCACACTTACCCCTTCTGCGGTGACGTTTCCCACAAGGGCCTGGGGCCATCTTGCCGGTCCGGGCATCGTGAAGTTGACAATCCACGGACGGTACATGTAGAACTCGATACCGGGCTCGTAACCATCGTATAACCCGGGAATCTTGACAGTCGGGCCAGGGACCGCGGTGCTGCTACTCTCGACTTCGATCTGGGCGCAGTTGAAGTAAAACTCGGCACCACCAAAGTCTCCAGCTCCATGAACGCCAATGTGCTCGATTCGCAAAAGATACTGCCCGGCCGGCGTCTCCTCGGGCAACTTGAACGTGAAGTTTCCAACGTTGGTGACACCCCATTCGATGCCCTCGCTAGAAAAAGACTTTGGCCCAAGCTCAAAGATCTTGAACCAGTCGCCGTCACCTTCGTACTCGCGCACGTCACCCGGTGCTTTGGAGAGGTAGGCCTGCATGGGACCCGGATGCTGAATCGAGCCGCCAAAATTGAGGCCGAAGCCCACCTCGTCGCCCGCCTTGACCTTGTAGACGCCCGTAGTGGCGGCGTGCTCCATTGAGCCGGTCCGGCATCGGAGGTCGGTGCTGTCGTAGCCGTTCTTGAAGGGCATGTAGTTTGCGCTGTTGTCGCGGACGTACTCGTAGTATCCGGTGAAGTTGCCGTTGGCGATCAAGTGAGGGAAGAAGTAATGAGCGGACGCGCTGGAGACTGCTGCAGCCAAGGCGAGGAAAGTTGAGCACCGCATGTTCGGCGAGAAAAGGAATAAGGAATGGAAAGGCAGATTTGCCAAAGTGATAGAAAGGAATGGACTGAGTTGTTACGACCCGCGGAAGATGAAAAGATGCCGTTATGAACTGAGGATTCGAATAGCGTTGGCATGTTGATCACCTTATACTTCGCCATGCTGCCGGCAGGAGTCCGACATCAACTTCGACTGCCGAATGCCGACCTGACGTTTGTAAGTGGGCCAAGAGCATTAGCCCCCGAGTCTAAGATGAACCGGTGGTCCTGTCATCAGGCAAGCTAGCGGGACATCCCTTGAACTTTGACGGTCTGTTTCAACGGGCCGGTGGGATGGCATGGACGAATAGACGCCGCTGTCACCCATGAAATACTCCGTAGCTCCCGGGCATCTGAATGGTCCAACATCACCTCGTCACGCCAGCCCTGGTCAAAGGCGTCGACTAGAGTTAGAATGTGTCTAGGAAGCCAGCAAAGATAGGGACAATTTACGCGCACTCACCTGAGTGGTGCGGTAGCCCGCTTGCGGCTTTTGCGGGATATGCTTTGGCGCAACCGTAACGCCGGGTGCCGGTGAGGTTAAGAGAAGAGTAGCAAACAAAGTTAAATGGATCGTCGATCCTTTATTTACGCGAGGCAGGTTTGTAACTAGGATTGTGAAGGGAGCTTTCGAGATTTTCTGACATGTCAACTATTTCACCCCCCCTCTAGCACAATCTTGGCTCAGAATACCCCAGCCTGCTTGGATATCACAGTCTTTCTCCTCGCATGTGTATTCAACATCCGAAACCCTGAATTTTGAAAATTGAATGCAGACAAAAACTAAAACCCCCTTTTTGCACTCTGATCAGCAAAGTCATTCACATAACAAACCTCCCATATTCAAAACGAATTCCCCCTCTTATATTTCATGCTTCGTGTATTTGCGCTGATTTTGTAAGAGGGTCTGACCAGCAGACACAACTGCCTCCTCCCAACCGGCGTGATTGTCTTTGTAATGCTATAAAAACTGTCAGCTGACTTTTCATTAGAAATAAATGGGCATCAAGGAGAAATGGAAATTAACTCACTCTCTTGAGGCGATCCGTTGTCGTGTAACCTACGCCACATCCCAACACACATCGGTTCGTCTTGCGTTCCTCTAGGCTTAATACACGGTCAGTCGGAACCTTGGCATTCTTTCGAGGGGTTTTCTTGGTCTTGATCGCTCCTTTACCACCGCGCGGATTCTTCGGAGCAGGCTCTTCAAGGTCGGAGCCTGAATAGGGCTGTTGTGAGGAGCTGGGGGCGTTCTTGGGTTGCTGAAGTCCCTGGGGAGGAATGTCGTCTCTCACAAAGTCATCTGGATCCGAACTACTATGCGAATCTGATCCTTCCTGTTTTCCAGACCCTGCATTGTCCAAGTCCATTGGTTCCGGGGAGTCGCCTCTGCCTTCCACTTGTGCCTTCCCTTGCGCCCGAGCAATCTGGACGACGACGTCTCCCAAAGCGTCGATGGTGGCTCTTTGCACATCTTCCCAACCCTCGACGTCGTCGCGATTGTTGGTGTCGATGAGGAAATTTGTAATCATGTATTTAAGCTGGTCGCGATCAAGGAAGTCTGTTACTTGCGCCATTGCCAGTACTAACTTAGTAGTTATCAAATCTGTGTTCAAGTGGGTTATTAGGATTCGGGTTGTACTTAACCTTGTTGGTTGTGATTGTGTTGTTGGTGAGATGCTGAGTTCAATATGTTGTGATGATGATGGTTGTGTAATACAATCAGGGTCAAGACGGCTAAAGTTCATCTATATATCCTCCCAGTCGTGGGCACAGATACTTTGAAAGCCACTAAGCAAATTTGAAAACAAAGTCGGCAGTGCCACAAACAATAAGGACTGAATGACAAAGATCGATTGATGGTTATAACCTTGAATAATGGTCGAGGTCCTACCTCACTTGCCAATGAACAAAGGCGACCATTCTGTCAACGAAGGTAGTTCGGACGGTCAGACAACGTCCTTATGGATTCACTGTCACTCGCCAGTGCTGAATCACTGGTGAAAGCCGACAAAGCATGTTGTGGATTCGCAAGCTTTTATCTCTCTGCATGCTTACTCGATGTTCTACTACCAAAGATTCCGGAAATGCACGTTCTCTCGGTCCGTCAAGTCTCTGAAGTCCGAATCCAAGTGTACTCGGTCACCTCTCCTCGCAGCATCCACTCGGTCTCTCCTTCGGTTCTCACTCCAACAGTACAGCATATAAAACCCCATCGTGAAAATGCTCGTGGCGTACGAGACCGGCCTGGCGCCCGTGCCAAGCAGATAAAGCGGGGCCTGAGCCGCCTTGAAGAATTGGGGGCCGATGATGTTGCTGATGCAATATGTCACAAAGACAATGGCGTTCGTCGTGACCTTTTTGTTGTGGCCTGCCGTGTTGGCACTATGCATGTCCAGGCCAACTAAGTTCTTCATCAGTCTCGAAGATCTTCGGCTTCGAGTCTGCATATGCCAAACATGGGAAAAGAGAGAAAATGACTTACCGATATACAGCCCAAGATAGAAATGAGACCAACACAAGGCCCACAGCCTCGCCGAGTAATCATCAACCGGCAAAGTATACAACAAAACGATAGCAACCATCCCAACAACCAACCCACAAACCACAACCAACCCTCTCACTTGCACTCCCTTCCCAAATCTTCTCACGCACCAAAACACCTCAAAGTTACAAATATAGCCACTCAAAGTCTGCAAAACCCCCGTAAGCAGCGAGAACCCAGGCACACTAACAATCATCGTCAACCCTCTGTTCGGGATAGAAATCCAGACACTGAAAGCAAACATGAGCCACGTCTTCGGATCAACCAACGTCCCACCAGACTGCCGCCTCGAAAACGTCTTCTTCTCAATACCCAGCTGATCACCACGCAACCGCTCCACGGTCACAAACCTCTCCTTATCCGAGATTAATTTCACAGAGACGGGATTATCCGGTAACAACACACCCGCCACCACACCATACGCAATCGAAATTCTATCCGTAAAACAAAAAATGAGCGCCAGGCGTTCTCACCAGGAATAAACCCCACAGCCCAGCCTATCGCCCCCGTGATGATGGTCGAGAGGCCCGTGTAGAATAACCCCACGCGGACGGGCTGTTCTCGGCGTGTATACCACATCGTCATGATAATAAAGTTCCCTGGCGCGACGGGGGCCTCAAGGGCACCGAGTAAGACGTGCGTGACGAGAGGGAGGACTTGCGTAGAATGCTGAACCGTCCCAAGCGTGTTGATCTCCTTTCAACCCCAAGTCGTCGCGCATCCCGTACAGGGCACCCGTGGACGGGGTGACTTTGTCCATTGCCGGGAAGGTGATGTTGAGCCATAGCATGGGCACGAGTCGGAGATCAATTTTCCACCGTAGCTTGACTTCCTCTTGCCGATCGTAGTCCGGCTCATTGGCGAATTGGTCGACAAGGTGCGCGGCAATGTCACCGCCTCTCTCAACGCTGTCATTATGGTCTCGGATGGTCTTTGCGTGTCCTCGTGACACACCGACTGCAGCATCGGTGGAGTCTGGGTTCTTGGACTGAGTCTTCTCTCCTATTTTGTTTGTCATGGTGCCGGGCATTCTCGAGATACGTCGTTGTGTATCTGGGCTTGGAAGCCTTGAGAATGATCGGGGTATGAAGCCGTACAGCTCGGCGACATCGAATGAATCGATACAATGATTCCTATATCTCCAAGAATACGATGATCAAAAATTCAACACCCCCAATTAAAACTGTTACCTCCTCACTTGGAAATATGCAGGTATGGTGCTGTCGGATAATTGTCCGACATTCGGACCGCCTCTACGGCCTCCGTCCTATTGCTAGGCCTGAACGCCAATTACCAAGAGCAATGCCTCAGATATCGATAACAGATGAAGACAGGCTGGTAGTTCCATATTACACCAGATTTCGGAATGCGATGCTTGCAGAACAGAAAGATACTCAACCCAGAGTATGTGAGCTAGATTCTGCTTCTATCACTGCTATTGGCGATGTCTCTTCGCATCGGAGTTTTCGGTGGTCATTGTGATTGATTCAATTATAAAAGATGGTACTGGTGTGGTATCTAGGGACTGCATGAAACTATATCTCGTCACCGAAAAAGAAGACCGTGCTCAGTTTGAGCCATACATCATGGCGTGGCTGAAGTTCATCTACATGTCTACTGATAATCCCATGGATCGTCACCCCAATCGTCCCCAGAGTAGTCCACAGCAGGCTTTTTAGCCCACTTATTCTGGGCAACAGTACCTTGATTAACAGGGACTGCACTTACAGTAGTCTGGGTTTGAGACTTTGAGAACAAAGGCTGAACAACAAGTTCGCTGTCTCCGAGTGCCTGGTCAGAACGTCCTTCAGCATTCGGGCGGGCTGACTGGGCAATGTGACGAGCACTTTGAATGGCGGGTTGCTCCCGGTTCGGTTGAACAGCAACATGCCTCTCAACTGTGACAAGCTGCGGCTTCAGTACCGGCTGCGCTTGCGCTTCAGACACATCCATGGTCGAAACAGAAGCAGCGTCTGAAAGATTATCCATCTGGTCCATCGATGACCCTGAGGGCAGAGCCAAGCCTCCGGGTGGCACACTGGCTGAACGTTGTTGGACCTGTCCCCCCTCACCATAGTGCTGCTGGGCTTGAGAAGTAGGCTGAGGCATTGGCCCTGGAAAGAGAGACGCATTACTTTGAACCAAAAGATTCTGGCGAATTGGTGCTTGCTGGATACTGCTAGTATTTTGAGCGACAGCATGGCTAACCAAGGAGGCCGAATTCCTTGGTGGGGAGAATGGCGTATATTGGACGCTGGAGACATTATTTGGTTGTTTAGACATCACTGGCATCGACTGCTGACCTGCCTCCTGGTCTGTTGGTACGCAAGCAGACATGGGATTCCTTGTCATCAGGCCTTGTGGTCAACGCGCGGGTTGCAGCGCCTGTTGGATTGGAGTGCCCTGTTGTGGCGGCGGCGCCTTTTGAAGGACAGTGGACTTGTTAGAGCCTCCTTTCTTGAACTTGGATAGCCAGCCTCCCTTTTCCTTTCCGTTTGCCGAATGTTGCATGACAGGCGGTGTTGATCCGGGGCGCATTCGATTTGACTGAGGTAGACCTGCAATGTTGACTGGAGACTGGAGAGATGGATGGTTGTTCGCCACTGAGTAATGGGCTGGATTGGAAGCGGAAGAGAAGAGAGGGCTCGGTCCAGAAGGATACATGTACCCTCGAGCGTCAGAAGGGTCTCCAGCTTCCGGGGTAGCAGAAGCAGTGACCATCACATTGTTAATCTCATTATGCTCGTGAATTGGGTGAAGTAGATGACCGGGAGATCTTATAGGCGTGGAAGGGCTCATTGGGCCAAGTGCGTTTTGTGACGGAAGGGTCACCGTAGGACGAGATGGGCGATTCCCGGACTGGCGATTTTCCTCGGCTGTATACGGTGGCCGTGGTACGATCGGAGCTTTAGTTCCTGAAGGTGTGCTACCAGCGTGTCCTGCTTGCATGCCCGTAGGATGCGCCGAAAATGGCCTCGAAATGCCATGGGCAGCCTCAGGTGCACTAGTGCCGCTTATCTCCCAATGAATCGAGTCGAAGTGAGGTTGTACTTGACCTTGGCTCTGATCGGACAATTCGTACCTTTCTGACTGTAATTGCTGGGATACCGGCAGTGCCCCTTGGTCCGCCATGCCACCAGATGGTAGGGAATGTCGGCGATTCGATGAAGGAGCCCAGGTTTCACCAAAAGTCTGCGACTCCATGACCTGATCGGGATGAGGCATGGCCACTGGCGATACTGGAAACTTCCCTGGTCGAGCTGGGGGAACTTGGCTCTCCGCGGGCTTGGGGGCTTGTCGGGCAGTCTCCATTGTCGTCAATGCAGGAGTGGGGCCAGAAGTTGAGGCTGTCCTCAATCCTGCGGTACCAAATCCAGCACCAGACTGCGATGAGTATGAGTTCGAATTCCCCCCATGGAAGAAGCCCGACGAATGACGTCTCCCCTCGCTCTCTAGTGGTGACGGAGTTTGGAGGGGAACGGACGACTGGCTGCCCGTGGGAGGCCCAAGGGAGGAGACCTCACTCGAAGCATACGACGTCTGGCGAGGTCGCCCCCCGTCTGGTGTAGAATCATGTCGTTGCGTGCCATCGAGAGGGTAGTCTATCGATGCTCGGTGTTGACTATTAGACAGTGGTTGTTGGCGAAAATCACTCTGTGCCCGCGGACGTTGTAGAAAGGCCGGCGCTGGTGAGGTGTTTGCCGCAGACAACGGATCATTCTGGCTTAGCATTCGGTACTGATCTTGCGATGACTGGATAGGCGTCGTTTCGGGCCGTTGAACGTCAGGACCTTGCAGTTGGAGTCCCTTTTGACTTGCGAGACCCGGCTGAAACGCGGCGTATTGTACCTTCTTCCCTTTCTCTTTCTTACGTGAGATATCGGCAGATGCTGACTGCGGTGGTGACGGCTCCTGAGCTCGGTTCTGTGGTTGTCCTCTTGCTGGTTTCAGCACCGATGGAAAGTGTTGCAAGGGCCCCTGTGTGACGGGACCTGAATTTTGGCTGGCTGAGTTGAGAGCCCTCTGGTCACTGGCAGGAGGGCTTGGGGCTTGAGACGAATCGATAGGAACTTTTGGCGGTAGCTGAGGAGGCTTGAGAACAGAGGGCATACTTGTCTGATCAAACTTGGTTCGTGGTCCCATCATTAATGACCCATCCCGAGTAAGGGAATTGCGATGTTCTCGGCGCTTGTAGTCAGTCGTGCGCGACTGCTCTGAAGATGCGCTGCTGGCTACCCCAGGTACATAAGGTTGGTATTGGGTCTGCTTCCCCGCCGACTTGGAAGGCTTCCTCTTAATGGTGAAAGGACCACTTCCGCCAGCACCTGGAGAGGGGCTTTGCGTTGGTTGCGGCGCCGGCTGAGGTACCACCTCTGGCAGAGAGTGATCAGGAGTCTTTATTCCTGTGGCCGAATCGTGCCGAGACTCCTGGGAAACTTGAGATTTCCGAGAGGGTGACGAATTCTGAGGCCTTGACCCAGTTCCAAAGGTAGCGCCATAGAGGGCTGCGTCGCTCATGTTCGTCTGGTGTAGCAAATCGTGAGTAGACTGTGTCGGCGGCTGTGGCCTTGCTTCTGCCGGACTCGCCCGCTCTGGCAGTTCGGCAATGCCCAAATCTGCAAAATTCGTCTCAATAGGTGCTAAAATTGCGGTATCGGCCATTTCGACCGGATCAGGATGGGTTTCGATGTGAGCTGGCGCTGTGTGCTCGGTTGCCATTTCGGCCATGGTCCCTACTGGGTCCCATGGCGGTCTCTGGAAACTTGCTGAATATCCCGGCCGGGGCTTTTCAACTGAATCGAGGAGTGGAACACCAGGAGACGGCGGAAGAGCCTGGTTGGGGTCCGGACTGGTATCAGTATTGATGTTGAGAGGCTGCTCGACGGGCGACCTCTCTGCCGGTGCCTCTGATACAGCTTCAGCGCCTCGCACAGGCACACTGTTGATGATGGAGGGAGTATTGGTCTCGCTTTGCAGGGGTGACACGCCCGACTTTATACTGGCAACATCGAGCCTCGCATGATTATTGTTACTGCTGCCTCGGCTGCCTTTGCCAACGCCCGGGTTGCCCAATGCCTCCTCGCGCTCGTCCTCATCAGCTTCCAGGCTGATGTCGTCGTAGGCACCGGGGCCGAGATACATGAAGTTCTCGGGCTGGAAGCAGAAGCCGTCGCTATCATCATCGTCGTTGCCCATGGGCCCTCCGAAGCCACTTCGACTCATACCAAAATCGGACATGGGTCCACCAGTAGCGCGCATCTGGGGTACGGGATTGGCATCGGCCGTGGTTCGTCTTTTGAGCTGTTGCTGGCTCTCGAGTTTCTCTTCGGGGGCGAGCTCGGGGGCTGGTGAAAAGCAGTCAACAAAGTCTGGAAACTCGTCGCCCTCTTTCGGGAAGTGGAATTGTTCATGGCCGTTGGGCCTGTAGCGGTAGAGCCAGCGGGATCCATCATAGTCCCATTCCCAGCCGGTGGGCAGGGCCGCCATGATGCCGAGGCAGTAAGCGTTCTCGATTCGGGGAGATGTGAAGTCGTAGAGCCTCGAGAATCTGGGGGGGGGTTTCCCTATGCAGGATTGCTTGTATGGTCGCAATCTGATTGGTAGGCACACCGACAACCCTGTTGGGAGGTGTCGGTCAGGTGAAGTCCGATGCTCGGAGTCTTTGATACTGACTTTACTGCGGGAAGACCGTTGTCGTTGGCGGGAGAGAATAACGTTTGGAAGAGCAAGTCGTCAAACTGAAGGTTCATTGCCGCGTCAAGCTTGCTCGCGATGGCGACACGACATCGTCACGTCAAGAGAAAGGGGAGGATGGAAGCGAACGTGGCGCCAGGCGTTGTTTTTCTGCGACATGGCTTCGATGGCATAGCACCTGGGCAAGGTAATAAACGGAGGTAAAGAGGTACGAATAGGCCCAACAATGATGGGCTAGACTGAATCTAGCTGCAGTGCGGCTGAGCTGCATGGGCGTGTGGACGTTGGCGTTGTCTCTCTGGTCGAGGATGCGTGTGATGAAAGAGGAATGGAGCGGGGAGCTACTCCGTACATGTCCAGGCAACGAACTATTTGCTCCCTGGTGGGCACAAGGTCCAAGTCACTCCACCCTCAATGCGGCTTGGCTTTATTTTTAGGGGTCTTTGGGGGTCCATTAGGCCTTGCCCGGGGGGTCTTTCGGTGCTTGGGTAACATCCCCCGGACCGCTTCAGCGGAGTCCATGTGGTGATGGTGGCTGATCTCCGGCAATCTACTCCGTTTCATTGGACAAAGACGTTTGCTGACTGTGCATCTTCCTCGACCTCTGCACCTCGCAGTACTCGATTATTAACTTTCAACTTACACACATCTGCCTAATACGATGACATCGTACCCAGGTATGAAAGGTGCTTGATATGGTCTTGATCAGATTCTTTCAGCAAAACTCATTGCCTTGACTATTCGACCTTACTCGACTGGATAAGGACAACATCAAAGAGAGATCATCCGGTCGCCAAGGACCATCCCTGTTCATAGCTCCATCCATGACGGTCATCCCATGCTCTGCCCGTGATCAAACGAGGCACTACCCAGCACTCCACGTGCTACGGAAGCTTTGACTGTTTCCGGAGCTCAAACAAAAGGTTCATCCCGAATGTCACATTCTTCCTGATCAGATCATTCAGATGGAAGGCCGAATTACCATGGTAGTGTTCAGATGAGGAGGTGGAAGGTAATGTTCGACCCCGAGAACGCCGTTCATAGAAGAGATCATTGCTGGCATTTCTGGTTTGCCCTTTCTAGATGGAGAGCATTGATTACACCGAAGGTTCGAAACTTCCCCATTTCCATGTGAAGTATCGCCAAGTTGAGACTTTCTCTATTGCGGCAGGAGGTACCCGAGGACTGTCGTTATGGCCTTCGTCTCTCTTTCCTTCCTATTATTTGCCTCTGAAAAGTTGTTTCGTTAGGGAAGTTGCCCCTCAGACGCAATGTGGTCACTTACACGTTTAGTCTCAGAAACTCGTGCCCTTCTCTTTCCGTGGCAGGAACCCCCAAGACTCAAACATTGAGAAACGGCAAGAATCAGTTTCAACGCATCGAGTCTCCTTCCCGTCGTCCAGCTATCTTCTTGAACTGTCTCTGCCTCTGCCACTAGCTGCATCTATTCCATCGTCCACCTCCATCTTCTCTCCTTCAACCCTCCTTGAACACCCTCGACAGCACCGCAAATCTTGGACCGCTTTCTCATCACCTCGCAACCTCAATCCTCGTTCTTTTTTGGTTCAGTCCTTTTGCCCGTCTTTACCTTGGTTCTCCTCACTACAAGATGACTTTCTCTCGCACTCTCAAGGCCTTTACGGCCATGTCTTCCCTGAACCCTCTCAACCTGCATCGCCTTGCCTACACCAACACTGATCAGAATCTGGTTCTGGCTGACTGCGGCATTGGTTCCAACCCGGAGAACCTGACCTGGTCTACGTCCCGCCAGATGAACTGGTACAGGGGTGCCATCTGGTCGACTCCGGCCGAGACCGATCCCGCTCCTCCTGATATGGTTGTCGAGATGCCTTACAACAACGGCAAATACCCCTGGAACTACGAGGGTGCCTCTGCAACTTTTTCAAACGGCGATACCTGGTCTGCCTGGATCGAAGACGGCACTCCTGAGCTCCTGCGTGCCGGCAAGGCCATGAGCACCAAGGATGGCGGTACCACTCTCTGGTGCTACGCCTACCGCGGACGCCCTATCAGTATGAGTGCTTCCGGCAACTCTACCTGTGTCTCAGCTTTCATCTGCAATCACCTTGAGAACGGTCCGACTCCTTGGGCCAGACTCCCCGGCGTCTGGGTGCCCACAGACAACGGAACTACCTCCACAGGTGGTACCAACAGCTCCTCTGTGGATGCAAGAACCCTCAGCGTCAAAGTCGAAGTCAGCCCCCGCCGAGCCATCTGGTACGGCACGATTGCCCATTTCCTGAGCAGCATCCTCTTCACCACGGATGGCTACTGTAGCCCTTACCCCTTTTTGAACCGCCTCAACTCAACCGTCACGGCCCATTGTCAAGGCACTAACGCCACTCCCCTCAACTTCCTGCCCGTCTTCTTCAACGCCCTCAAAAACCTTGGTACCGTCCCAGGCTCTGATGGCTACTCCGTGTACAACCACGGGCCAGCCCCCTTTGCCAATGACACCTCGGACGACACCCTAACCCTCCCTTCAACCTTCAATCTCACAGCATACGATATGGCCACTGGAGAGCTCAAGGGCTTCATTGGGTACGAGATAAATTGGCCGGAGCCCGAAGTGGGAATCCACTGCAGCGAGTGCAACGCAACCAAATTCAACGACGACTACAACACGGCTATTGCCTCGGCATTCGATGTACTGTACCCAATGTACTCTGAAGTTGTCATCGAGAGCAACTGTACCTTTGCTACACTTTGTTAGTAACGAGCATGTTCATTACGTGTTTTCTGGAGCTTATGGCTATGATGTCATGTTCTGCTTTTGTATTGATATGGATGGGTTCAAGTTTATGGCAGGTACAGCTTGAGCGTGAGCTCAAAATATGCTTTTCGAAGACAGGGCTTGATGGAAACCATAAGAGATATCGGGAGGAGCAGTTGATAAAACGGCCTTCGGATGACTGTCCGTCGCATTTTTTCTAACCGCGACTTTGCAGTAGAGTTTTGAAGGTCTCATGTATCTTGTAGATCTCAATTAAAGCATCATATCAAATGACCCATCCTCGACTGTCAACAGCAGCAGTCACTAGCTTTGCTTCATATTCATACCTTGGCTGTCTTCCTGCTACATTATCTCTCAGCTGCCGAAGCATCATGAGGGCGTGCCCTTGTATAAGTCCTGAACCTCGACTCCTGTGAAATCGAAATCTCCACATTCCCAACGCGGTGACTCCGTTGATGTCACTCCTGTTCAAACATACTCGAAACACATCTTATCCCCGCGGATGTCCATCGTGTCCTTGATGGTAATATTCTCCGCCAACCCAGGCATCCACAAAACATGCTCCAGCGTCGTGACATTGCCACCCCCATCGCCAAAGTACGGGAGGAACATGTTCTCCGGCAGGATCTTTGGCTGCGCGTCGAGAAAGATTTGGTTAGCCGCGACGTTGGGACCGCCCATTGCGGAGAGCCTCCCTGGGGAGGAAGTCTGCCATTCCCACCAGAGGCGGTCGAAGTTTGTGTGGTGGAGGTAGAAGATTGGGTCCGCTGGGGAGCGGGCGTGGTCGCGCATCTGTGATAGTTAGTCTTGTTTTTGAGTAGTCTCTTGTTGAGAGCAACTCTTTCTAGCTCGGTACTGAGGGAGTAGGGCAGTTGGAGACCAAGGTAGAAGCTGAAGGAAGGAAAAGAACTCACGATGCCACCGACGCCTAGATGACCTCCACTGTGCGGTGTGTTCCCCAAACAACCCAACATCTCGGCGTAATCATCGCCCTTGTCAAGCGCCATGCAGGGCTCCACGACATTGAGCTGGGAAACCGTATCGAATGCCGTCTGGTTTAGCGCGCGCGTGAGACAGACGCCGCCTCCGTCTGTCGCATCGCGTTCGAGCTCTGTGTTAAAGCGGACGCGGTAGTCCGCAAAAGCGCCGTCGAGAATGCAGTTCGAGGCGTCGGTTCTGTCTGTGCCGAAGGCTTTGACGTAGGATACGGTGTCCCAGACGGAAGCGTTTTGGATTGGGTAGAGGGATTGATCTGTTTGTTCGTCCCAGTAGCTGGATTAAGTGTAAGTTGTTTAGGTTTGAGATTTGAGGTTCTTGAGGGAAGGGGAGAGGAGAGGAAGGTAGGCAGGCGTACGGGTATGGGCCGGTGTAGCCGCATTCGTTGCGGAGGAGGTCTTCGTGGATTTTGGTGTACCATCTATGCCAGGGGAATAAGGCGCCCTGTTTGAGAGTCGATCGATTAGTTCCATAGAGTATTTTGCGTTTAACCATTGTTGTTTGACGCGGAGTCGAATTGAAAGGTATAACGATCGTCTTGGAGCGTTCGAGTGTATCACCTACCACTGTATGAATATACCGAACTTGCGCAATATGCGCAACAATCAACTCCTCCCAGCGGCTCGTTGCGCCCCAACTTCCGACTCTGGCTGGCGCTTGGGAGGGGTCCATTAGACAGAGTGTCGAGGTCACGTAGCTTGCCTTTTCGTCTTTCGATAGGGCGGTCCATGGTTTGCGGATTGAGGGGTTGGTGCAGGTTGCGAATGTGGTTGATGCTGCCGCGAGGAGGGCGGCTAGACAGAGGAGTATTCTCGCCATGATTTTGTTTCCACTCGGAAGAAACGTATTGGTTTTGGATGTGAGTGACTGAAGAGATCGAGGTCTCTTTTGGTATGATCAGAGCCAGTGAGGAGAATATGCCGGCGCGAAACAAACGAGTGGAATGCCCCTTGCGCAAGTAGCACAATGGAACGACGGGCAAGAAAAGATCAGAGAACGACTAGGAACTTCGAGAGGGCGCAGCAGCCATTGACGCCATTATCAATCTCCGCTGTACCTGCTCTTAAGTAGGAACACTATGTGTGCAGTAAGTAGGGACACTATGTGTACAGAAAAAGATCCGCTTAGACAAGACCTCCTTCTTCATTACCCCGAGAACCCGAACGTCCACATCTGTACAGAGCTCCATGTCTTGGCTATTTAGGTATCAAGTCGAATCATCTGATTCGTTATAGAATTGCCCATTTAGACGGGTTTGCCATGGGTCTTCCCCCGAGAAACTGCCCGAAGTCCCAAGAAATAGAGCGTGGAAAGCTTGGCGGCCATGTTGTGAGAAGTTGAGGCAAGCCAATCCCTGGGGGACTATTTAATCGAAGTTGCCGTTTCAGACTTCTCCGGGCCTCTCATCCCGGACTTCATACCTTCGCGGCCCCGCTCCGGCGGAACATCGCTGGAGAATTGAGTTTCTGACCCAGGGATTCATATTGATTAAAGAGGGAATGAATCTGGTCATTGGACAACTCAGCCAAGACACAGCTTCAGATAGGAAATCGAGATCCTTGAAGGTCTGTATTCTCTCACTGCTAATCTACAAATACTTGCCTTCCGGGTTCCCGTAAGATATCCATCCGCCATGTCGACGTTCCCGCTTAGCCGAAAAAACAAAGCCTCGGGGCAAGGAGAACCAAAACCTTATCCGCAAGCTCGGGTTCGTACAGTTGAAAATGGCAAGTAAAGCCGGTTCTTAAAATTAAGGTACGTTGATATATCCTTGGCACTATCGGAGCTGCATCTTTTGCCGGGAAAGCCGTTGAGTCTATTCCGGATAACCCGGCATCGCAGTCCGGGGGAGGATGAGGGTCCCGATGAGTCGGGGCACATTACCCTTGATACTAAGAATATCAAGAGAACATGGCCGGATTGTCACGGGGAAGACGTCATCTCTCTGAATTGCCTAGTCCGACTGTCCCCGTATGAACCTATCTAGCAGAAGTATTTTCCGTTGGGTTGCGCCGTTGAGAGTTGTCATCTCCAACCTCCACTTACCGTTCCACATCGGAACGGACCTCCATGGTAGGTCCTTAGGTGAAAGAGTGATATTGAAGAGAACTGAACCTGTTCATTCCTTCCTTTTTTGAAGGGACTTCGAAATACTGCAAGATTCTGAACCTGGGGCCTGCATCAAATGGATGAGCAGCTTGATGTCTGCTTCAAAACACACGACCCATCAACACATCCTATCCCTTCATAGAAGACGCATCAGGCAACCCTCTCTTTCGATACGCACTATACCACGCCAAAAGCTCAGAAATCGTATCAAAAACACCAGAATCCATACAGTCCTGCGAACAGTACGTCCACGCCCAGGGTTTCGGCACACCGGCCGAGTCCTCCTCCGGCAGTAGACGACATAGAGCGAAGGACTAATCACACACCCCGCATCCCATCAAGCAGCACACTCTCATCCGCAACCTACATACTCACTTAACCAGTCAGGCGTCTTGCCCATCTCAGCAGCGCCCTGCTCAGCTAGGGCCGGAGAATCAGGATACAGTCGAACTAAGAAGCCGGCCTGGTACCTCGACTTACACTCCGTCCGCCCCAGTCCACTGAGACTATCCACATACCTCGCTAAGACAAGAAACTCCTCAGAGAACCTCAAAGTCTCTCTGACATCCTCTCGACACCTCTTCCCCAGACATTTCTTCATGAGCTCAAACCAAGCCTCATTGAGAGCTACATCTTCCTCAGAAGGCTTCCTGCCAGCAATGTTCGTGCCCTGTAGGTCGTATACGACACAAAACTCGTCCCAGCGCGTAAGGATCTCGCGCAGCGTGGAGACGAACGAGGAAAGACTCATGTTGAAAAGGGGGTGCAGGGTCTCAAGATGGAGATCGTTGATGTCTTCGTCGTCTTCAAGGTCGCCATCTTCTAGCTCCGCGTCGGCGACTAGAGATACTGAGAGGACAAAGTCAGGACGTTTGTGGCTAGCAACGTGACTACTTACTTTCATGGAATAGACATACCAAGAACTTCGACGACCCGGTGGTTGCGCTCCGAGATGTGAGAGCGGTAGGCCTTGAGGGCAGCCTCGATCTCTTCAGGAGGAGATTACATGGTCGCTGGTGTTGCATTTGAGGAAGATAAAGAGAGACAAAGAGAGGGAAAAGAGTGTAGTGTTGGGAAGCAAAGAAGGTGAGGCGTCTGGCGCGCCTCTCAAACTTTGCCGCTGGACCTCGCAAAAGCTGCATAGTTTCAAAAAGCCCTGTAGTCAGTCTGTCCAGGACTGGCTCTTGACAAGAGGACCGACCTATGATGGCATCAGCAATTATAAGATGAGCAACCGAATACTCATCGAGAAACGCGAAAATGGGAAGAGCAACGATACGGATTAGAAATCGAGATTTCTATTTGGGTATTTTACCCCGATTTCTGTCTGTCCAAAGGAAAGCGTCTTTTCGCTCCTGATGCCAATTTCTTTGAAATGAACTCCGTCGACACCTTGCGACAGATACTCGGGCATTCTACCCAAGTCCTTCAATACGCATCGGTGATTATGCACATCTCTCTCTATCTACTCTATCTCTGTGTAGCTTCTTTTGCTTCGCTGATTACAAGTATCGCATTATGAAAAGAGTGTTAAGGCCCCAAGCTTCAGTGCATGGGAAAAGACTTTTGTTCTGTCGAATAAGGAATTCTCATCGTCGATGCGTTGGTCTAAACGATGTCGCTGGGTTTTGTTCGGCTTGAACTCCGGGGCCGACCAAAGAAGCGTCGGCGCTGAGACCCAGAATCGTGGCTGGCTCTCGAGGCTGCGGCACCTGAAGTCGCACTTTCCGGCCGTTCGAGGTCGGATCGTTCGCGGATACTGTGGAGACGAGCGACGTGTGGTTGATGGACCTCTCTGCGAGCCTCAAACACGTCCTGGAAGTCGCTCCAGTTGTTATCGATGAAAGGCGTCACACCAGTGCGGGAATCGGCGCGAGCACGAGTGGCCACAGCAGTACCCGCTGCCGTAGACTGAGTAGTGGAGTGAATGGAGTGAGCGTCGCCGCCAGGCGTCGCAGGTTCGATGCCACTGGGACCACCATTCTTTGAAGAGTCGTACGCAGGAGGGGCGCCGCCTGCCCAGTAGAAGGGGGTGTTGCGGGAACCACCGGGTTGCACCTGCCAAGGGCCCTGGAGACCGACAGCGCGAACCTCGGCCATGAGCTGGGCGGCGAACTTGTTGTGTCTTTGGAGACGGAGCAGCTCGTTCTGGAAGTTGGACTTGTGGAAGAAGATCAAGTTCATGGTGAAAGATTGAACCTCGTTGAGAGTACGGACTTCGGTAATGATGCGAGGTTGGTAGTCGCGCTTGTGTTCGAGGCAGAAGTTGAGCATGCGGGACTTGAGCTCTTCAATGAGCTCCGGATCAGTGCCGAAACCAAGCTTAAGCTCGATGGGGTCGGCTAGGCCAGCGGATCGACGCTGGTTAAGGATGAACAGAGTGTTAAGAACGCTGTTGGGTGCCTGTACGATGTGACCTTCCATCTTCTTGAACTCGGTGTACAGGAGGGAAATTTCCGTAACGTAGTAATCGTCACCAGTTCCCGTGGTACCAGTGTTGCCGTAGACAGTGACTCGGTCACCGACATCGAACGGGTGTTTGACGAATACGAAGATGATGGATTGTAGGAACTCTTGAGCGCTAGCCTGGAGCAGCCATGCTAGACCCAGGAAACTGGATCCGGCAGATGCGAGACCGGCGGCAGCAGAGCCTGAGAGAATGGAGATGAAGACGATGATGGCGATAATGACAATGACGACGAGGAAGACCTTGTCGAGCTTCTTGATGACGGAATCGAGATCCTTCAACGAGGCAGCGATGGCCTTGCGCTCGAGATGAATTTCGTTGCAAGTGAGTTCCATCTCTTCCATGGAAATGTCACCGTTGAGATCCTTGTCGAAAATGCTAAAGGCATGTTCAGCCTCTTCGGTGGTCTTGAAGGCGGACTGCATGTCTTCAAGGTAGATGGTTTCCTGGCCATCCTTGGCAAGACTGCGGAAGATGAGGCGGGCGAGAGAATGGGCAGAACCTGTGTTGCGCAACATCTCGTAGGTGATCTTGCGGGCGTGGTTGAAGGCGACCTTTCGTCCTATGAAGTCGTTTCCAACGCGAGCCGCAACGCCACCGGCCTTGTTGAAGGCGGTGCGAACGTTCTTTCCCACGACACCCATTGGAGTACGGGCGCCTGATCTGTTGCCGTTCTCAGTTGTGAGCCAGATGGAGTCCTCGCGGTTGATTCGCATCTTGGAGTGCTCGTATAAGTGCACCAGGTGGTCGATGTCGCTCTTGTTCGTCTCGATTCGCTGGACGTATGTGCGCTGATGGAAAGACGTGGCAATCCACTGGATGCAGATCTTCTCGGCCCAGTTCAAACCAGCCAGGACCAAGAAGGCGATAATGACTTTCTGGACGATATCAACCCATTTGAGGTCGGGCTTCGTGTCTGTGTCCGGGTTGAATCCGTCGGGGAGAACACGATGGTCATCGAGGATCGGTGAGTAGGAACACAGAATGGCAAGCATCCACATGAAGAGGGCAGTATGCAGCTCGAGGCCCTGGCCAATGTCCTTCCACTTCTTGTGGTTCGAAGAGCCCATGACAATGGCAATACCGCCAAAGGTGAGAGGCATGAAGCTCGTAACCATGCGCGTAGCCCACAATGAGCACCAGACAACCTCGAGCCAGATTCCGAACCAAGTGAGGTAGACACCATAAGCACCGCCGACGGTGGCGCTTTCGGCGTCAACGGCGAAGTGACCGATAAGAACTGGAATGAGAAGGAGCGCGGCACCGGGGATCAAGTAAACCAAGTACCGGAAAACGCGCGGAAACTTCCTCAGCCACTTCCACAGTTTAAATGCAAAGGCACCAGCCTTCTTCTCGGGCGGCCCCTTGCCAACATCGGCATTATTTGGGCCGTTGGTAGCGAAGACATCCTCGGGTTCCATCTCGCGGGTCCTACCCTGACGAGAACGCTGCTGGGAAATGTCATGTTCTTGGTTTGAGACAAGGCGCTCGGCGCGCAAAAGCTCCAAGTCGTCGTTGAGGCGCGAGGCCTGTTCTCGTGAATCTTGCGGAGACATTGGTCCGGCATGTGTCTCTTGGGGGATATGAAGGTGGTTGTCGGTGTTTAATCTCGTTAACTTTTCCGGATGTGTAGGTTGAGAATTGGGATCAGTTGCGGTCTGGAGACTATCGTCCGTATGCTGAGAATGCTTCTCGTTTTCGTCCGAATTGGCGCGATCGCGATTATTTGTTGGCGTCGTCATGGTGGGCGGGATGATGGGGCCGCGAGGGGCCGTCGGTTGAGATGGGCAGGATTATGGGGTGTAAGTGAGCGAGTGAAATGGGATGTACCCAAGGTGAAAGTTGCGGCCGCTTTGTTTTTAAGAGGGAGCAAGATATCCTCCCTTCTACTGTATGCAGGTAAAGGCGAATAGGCCCGATTAATGCCGTCAGAGGCAAAAAAAAAAAAAAATGCCAGTAAGGTGATGTAGAATCGCGATTGGCGTTCGCGGTCGGGTCGTTTCGCTGTTTTTCTCGGTGAGGAAGAGTTGCCGCCGGTAGATGGTGACAAAGGCGCAAATACTCCGCGGTGTGTGTTCCGGGGGGAGGGAAGTAGCTATGACCACCGGTAAGAACCGCGATGGAGATGGGCAGGAGTGAGGAGGACAGTCGAGGGACCCTTCAGCTAAGAAGAATCAAGTCGTTACTTGGTACCTTCCCGTTTCCCCGTGGGTGAATTGTACCTTGAAAACAGGTAAAGCTGGGGAAGGAGAGGAAAATAGCTGGGGAAGGAGCTTTTGTTGGAAGGTCGAGGGGGGAGGTGGGCTGGATGAAATATTTCTTGGGAGGTGCACCTTCCCGTCTTTTGTCGATGGGAAAGCTTCGACGGAAGTCACCCAGTACAGTACAGTACCTCCGTACCCCTTCAGATGGAGACCTTTGGAATAAGTGAACAGGGAAAGAGCAAGGGGCCGAGACCAAATAGGCAATCAGCAGAAATGGCAGGCATAAGCACATGGAATTGCTTGTACTATTGTTAATCAGCAAGCAGTCGTGCAAGTCTGGACTCATGTTCTCATCCAATGTTCATGGATGGGAGCTCTGGCAGGCAATGGGAGCAAAGATATGGGTACTGCTTCACTCCCCGACTCCCCGACTCCCAAAGTCTCTCGGTGATTTTAGAGGAACAGGGACTCGTGTAGTAAAACTGGATCTCTGTTTCCCCTCTGGCATTGGAGGGCGCGAGGGGTCCCTGGGGTGGTGTTTGAGCTCAATGAAGTATAGAGGGACGGGTGGAAACCAAGAATTTGACGACAGCGACGGCGACAAGGTCCCAAGAGTTCCAAGGATTGTCTCCAGAATTCTATATGCATGTCCGAGCCTTGTTCACAAATGTCGACCAGTGGTGGCGCTTGTGAATCGCTGCTGCTTCGACCCGCGGCGCCACGTCGGTGCCCAGTGAAAAAGAATGGGGGCGACGCGCGATGATCTTGCTTGGGGGGGGCTTGCTCGTCATTAACATTTAAAAGTTGGGTCTCCATTTTTTAGCTGGGCGTGGGCCTTAGACCTGGATATTGATGTTGGGGCCATCAATCTGGTCATGACACTGCTCTCGCTCTTCAGTCTCTATGGCTGTCCGTCTTGCGTTTGCTTCTCAAGGCGTATCGTGCAAGTACCTAATATCTGAATGACGGGTTGGCAGTGAGTAAGGTAAGGTAAGGTTCCTTCAGGGACGAGGATACGTACCTTGAAATGAAATCCGAAGAAGGAGCAGTTCCTGTTCTTTTCCCAGTGACATTTCCTGGGAGCTTGGACAAAGTTGCAAAAGTGGGGTGTGGCATTGGCGGTAGCAGCGAATGCGACAGCGATATGCCGGCTGGCACTGGGCTCAAAACCGGGTCCGTGCTATCTGACAGGAGAGCCGCGCAGGGGATGGAAGGCGTGAACCTGAAAACCTTGGAATCCCGAATGCCACTGTCACTGGGATGCTGCTGTTTCCCAGAGATCGAAACCATTCATGCCTCCCCATCTCGCTTTGTTCATACTATAGTAGTGAAGACTGATTTTGGTGGTTCTTAAAGTGCTCATAAATGATCCTTCTTTCTAAAGTCCAAATTCCAGGAACTGAAGGTCCCCGAACTTTGAAGTTCAGTGTTACCTCCCTTCCCAACAACACCCACTCGGGTCTTGCCGCATGCTAGGAATTGCAGACAGAAGGCACAAAGGGGGAAGGGGGGGACCCTGAATATCTGCTCCGTCAAGTTGATTACTCGGAAGCACCGCAGTGGGCGATAAGGCCATGTCTAGTTTTCTCGCTGCAACATTGCAATTAATCCAGAAATTCAGAGCTCCATTGGCTTTCCACTTTGCTTCTGACCGAAACTTTGTGCCTTGCAGCACGGCAACTGCATTGTGTTCACTGTTGTGCACTGCAAGCTGCGGATAGCAGCGTCACCCATCGATCGATTTACCGCACCACAAGGTCTTGGCCTTCACCCGTTCACATCACGCCCCTTGCGCCGAATACTCGTCGTCGGTCCGCGGCAGCTCTAAACTGAATGGCGGCTAGCGCCTTCATCGTTGTCATTTACAGACTGTCCTCTTCGTCACTGTCCCCATCGGTGTTCATCACCGCTGATGCGCATGGGAAACAGACGATGCGAATCAGATTCCCTCTTCAGACGCGAGTCACCGGAACCCCATTCCAACACTGGGTCTTGTTCTGAGCTTCACATTGTCTCCAACACTCCGTTCGAATGGCAGATGGCTGGTGATGGAGAGAATCTACGGATACACTAAAGACTGAGAATCCATACCAGAGCGTAGCCCGCTGGGAGACCCCCACTGCGTCGAACCCACGATCGCCCGTCATCGCGATCCTTTTGGTGCCTTTCCACCACGGTATTGCCTGTCCATCCGCACGCCTCATCCCTGGCTCGGGTGTTGACCGCCGTCTGAGACACCGACACGCAGTCGCATAGTGAGGCTCTCCGCTGCGTCGCAACGAACCGACGCCACCAACCGACTGAACCGTCTCTCCCGATCCCGCGAACAGACAGTCGCAGATCACACACGCTGCCGCCCGAATCGCCATGCCATGCCGGCATACCTACCTACACGCCAGGGGAGGAGCATGAAGACGGGTGGGCGGGCTCAAACACCATTACATACGCATATGGCCGCCATTTTTCGCGCACGACGTCCCTTGCTGCGCTTGACTGTCGTGCGAATACCCTCCACCGAGTGCTTTAAGTAAGGTCTTTAGCAGCACCTATCTAGTCTGCAAGCCGCCCTCAACAGAAATAGCATCCGATGGCTGTAGTGCGTGCCTGTCGCCAATCTACGGTGGAAAGGGCCGAAGAGACCAGACACCAGTGTGTCACCAGTGCCAGCACCAGCCAGTGACGACAGATGCTCTCATCAGCGGCAACCTTACCTAGTACACGTCTGCCGCTCGAGGTTTGCAAGATACTTGGCACCAACTACCTACCTTAGGACGACGGTGAATAACAGAAGCCCGAAGCGCGGGAGAACAACTGCCAGCGACAGAAAAGAGACTAACGCCGGGCCAAGGTGGTCTCGATACGAGGGACTACCGCAAATCCATCCCACGAGCGGAAACCATGGCAGAGCCGGCGTGTCTTGGCAGCAGCATGAACAGCCTCTCGAGTCTCTGATGTTTGCCCTGATCTGATTCTGTCGTGCTCGTCTGGCAATCCTGCCGTGCCTGCGTGTATCTACAGCGGCTAATCAGCGGATGGCTCACTCGAGCTTTCGATGCAAAAAGTGGCCATCACCCGCCGTGTTGCATCAACACGCATACAATCTACCAACCAGTCCACCTCGGATTCCGGGCTGCATAATTCGCCTACCAATGAAAGGGGTTAATGTGCCTCAGGTCATTCAGCTGGGGGGACCGCAAAGAATGACTCCTCAGGCTCCTCTCACTTGCAGTCTCAAGCCTCTCACTGTCGGCTCCTTCCTCGCATCGTATCGTCTCCAACACAAAAACACGCGCCTTCTCGTTCAAATTGCGATTTGAATGGACCGACGGTCGGGTACAGGTGCGACATGCACTTTCCTCCCGCTGCGTCTAATGTGGTGGACCCCCACTCTCGACATGGCCAAGTGGCCCCACCCGCCACGGCTGACGTCACACGGCGTCTTTCCTGGTCCTTCCATGTTCCGCATTCGACGACGGCAAAACGGGTCCTTTTGCCCTTTTTTCCCCCTGCCAAGACTTCAGGACCCGGCCGCTGAGCCCCTAACCCTCAAGCTCGGCCCACCGTTTCCCGAATCTTTCGAAGCTCACTGTTTCCAACGCCCGGTGCCGTCACTGTCCGACGTCGCTGGTTTTGGCCCACGAACGACAGTTTGCCGAATCTTCAGACACGGAGCCCAACCTCGTTCACTTCCCATCATCCATGGCGTCGTCGCCGCAACCCCCCTCGTCCGCAATGTCCTGGGCTCCAGAACGTCCAGAAGAGCTTTCAGAATTTCTGCTCTCTCCCCGGATCGTTGAGTCGGTCTGGACTCTGGACTCCAAGTCTGAACTCCGCAGGGCCATCTTGTCAAGCTTCCCACTCCGTACGGAGTACAGCCAGCAAGTCAGTCGGTCGGTTCCATTGATGGTACCATGGAGTTATGCACCACTCGCAGATGGGTCAAGAGAGAGATGACTGCAGTTACAACAGAATATCAGACACGACAAATGCAGGGCGCCCACAGAGGGTCTCACCAACCATTCATGCTCCAGTACCAAGGTGCAAGTACACCCAGTGCTGCTCGCCGCGGTTCACAAGCTGTCGTCCAACCTTGAGCCGTTTCAGCACTGAACAGACTCACTTACCTGTACAAACAAGAGTCTGACAGTCTCACCACCATCATTTGACGCTTTGAGACATGCCTTATCTCACCTCACCACCATTACGGCGATAACGACTTCTAGCGTCCTTGGAATTCCGACCCTCCTGAAAATCTCTCCTTCTCCCACGTCTCTAGCTGCCTTAGTGCCAAAAGGGTTCCGATGCAGTGCGACGCACAGCAAACCAGCCCGAAATGATCACCACGTCACTCTCCGGCTTGCCCTCTTGAGACTTCCCGCCTGTCCCTTTTCTATTATGCGCCCTGAAGCCGTTTGCCACCGCCGCCATCACCCATTCCATTGGTAGCGGGTGATACATCGCTCGCCGCTGAAAGAATGCTGAATGCAGGTACCAAGCACACTCTTCACCCATTGTGGTTGTAGCCACAGAAAAAGTTTTCTCTAATTTGATGGTGCTGGGCTCCCGAAATAGCTACACGACTCTTCATCGTCTTTTGGCACTTGGCAGTGACAGTCACAAAGAAAAGCACATTCATCCGTTGGCAAGCCGCAGTTCATCGCAACTCTGCAGTGGCTGTGCCAGTAAATCAATGGGCTCCAAGGACAATTCAAAAATTCTAGGCCGGTCGAAAACTCGATTGGCATTAAACAATCGAAGTTTTCTAGTACGGATACCCTACTCCGTATTTGCTCTACCATCGTAGGGTCCGTACACGTCCAGAAAACTTGCTAGCATGTCGTCTTGCTCTCCCGCATACTAGCAACAACGGACGGCATTGCTCGTACGGATTGTCAGCTTCGACATTCAAGCTTTTGGTCCCCGAGCTCGTATGTGCGCATCTCCCTAACAGCTATCACACGCCCGAAAATTCCCTTCCCATCAAAGAGGTGATCGGCATCAGCCCGGGAGGACAACTCAGAGCAAGCAGATCCCTTGACCCACGATTCTCCGACTGGGAAAAAGAGTGACAAGCATCGCCAACCGCCACAATTCGTGTCCGCTTTTTCTCGTAGCGATCTCAGCCAGCCCTTGACCTCAGACCCTTGATTGTGAAGCCGCTTAAAACAGGCGCAATAAGATTGAGAAGAACCAGACCGCTCCTTGGCCCTGCAAATTGCTCAACGTTCTAGACGAATCAACACGCCATCTGCAGCCCGTGCTATCACTCGCGGCCGTTCATATCAACCCAGAATCCATCCAATATCCCTTGCCGACGAAGTGCCCTGACCTTGCGCTTCAGGGCTCCCTTCCGGGGACCAGCAGCCGCCCGCCTAGCGCATAGAGAAGCAACGCCCGCCCGCCCACCGGTCTGCCGGAGCGGAGGACAGTCGCCGCGACGCGACAGCGACGTTTCTTCACATGCAAGGCTCCTGCGCGACACAATCTGAGCCCCCCTAATTTTCGACGACGTGCGACCACCATGCCTGTGCCCTGTGCGGCGATTACGGGAATGAAAGGAGAGGGTCCAATGAAGAGAGTTTGCTTTATCTCTCGAGAAGACCGCTAATGCGAATCATATTGGCGCTGTCTCGGGTCCATACCGTCCATGCTTTTGCTTTCCTTCTGCCGTGCAATTTGGGTAGAGGAGACGGCACTTTGCCATACTTTTTCGTATATCAAACTTTGCCCCTGAGTTGTTGCATATTTCATAGTAGTCGAGGCATCACAAGACCTGCAACGCGACCACACACTTGCAAGCTCGAACTATGTTCTGACTCACCCCAAATGCACTACGAAGTACAAGGCGAACGCAGCGTAAAGATGTTGATACATCACATTACAGATATCCGTAGGGGTTTCATGTAGGCCATAGTTCCAGTTCAGCGATAGTTATATGTCGACTACGACATGCCTGCAATTGCTGGCAACGGTAATTTATAATTAAATTATATTATACAAGAAGGTAAAACTTACAGTTAGCTTGTGAATGTGGGATGTTCCTTAGAGCGAAGACATCAACTTGAAAACACAAACCAGCACCACGCTGTGTATACTCAAAATTGTAACGACACCGCTTCAAAGTACGTCGACAGCCTCAACCCATTGAATCGACACAGGTCCTCTAAGTCCATTCTCCTTGGCCGGGTTGGCGTCGAAGTAACTCGCACCTGCCACGGAAGCAGCGACTCCAAACGTCATGACGTTGTCCTGCTCCGCTCTCACGCGGTTATACAGCGTCGAAGCAACTTCTACCTTTACTACATTGGCGGCGCCCGCGGGGTTGAGGTAATTCGTGATGTCCACCACGACGTCAGGCGAACTGTACACGTCGAAGATCACTCTCTCGCCGTTGACCCATAGCATCGTTGCGTCGGTGATGGCGCCTAAATGAAGACGGGCTCCTAACCGCTGTTCCGTGGTAGATTGTGGAAGCGTCCGGAATGTGGTCTCGTACTCTGCCGTACCGCTTGTGTTACCCAGATTGACGGGATCTAGTTCCTTCCACGACGCTAGCGGGCTGTCGAGGAACCGGTACGGGGTGATTGCGGTTTCCATCGAGAAAGAGTCGGTTCCGCTGCGCCAGTCGTTGACTGTGATGTTCCATGCGTCGAGGACCGTTGCTCCTGGGAGCTGAGAGGCGGTGAAGGTGAGGGTTTGGCCCGTGGCGAGGGTTAGTGTTGTGGTGCCGGGGGTGAGGTATGCTGTGATGCGGGTGTTGTTGGTCGTGGTGTTTGTGTTGGGGTCTTGGGTCTTGGTGTAGAGGAGTGCTGAGAGGGCGCCGGAGGTGAATGTTACGTGGGTGCTTGGCGGACGAGGCAGGATGGATTTGTTGTGATCATCATCTGCGGATGAAGTTTGGTTGGAGAAAGCGAGGATGGTGGTCTGGTTCGCGGCGAGTGTCATGGGCACGATGATGTTGTTCTCCTCGACTGTGTACTGTAGAAGCGGTGATGCCGAGCCCGTCCAGGCGTCGAGAACGTAGGGAGTTCTGTCTGCCATACCGAGAAAGCTGACATTATTCGTCGTGGAGTTTCCGCCGTCATTGTACAAGAACACTACCTCGGCGTCCTCAGTGCTTCGCGAGAACGAATACCACTTCTCAGCATCACTCTCTCCCGAAAACTCAACTCGAGGCCGGATATCAAGGGCAGCGAGCGTGGCAGGTAACTCCTCCGCGGACGCAAGCATCCTCACGCCCTCCATCTCAAGGACCGTTGCCATAATCTCCGGGACAGTATCAACTCCATGGGCACCAACACTCTGGAAATCCGCGCTTCCGACAACGATAATTGCTAGCCCTGCTTCCGCGAACGCCTTCGTTTGCGCCGCCATCTCCGGCGTCAACTTTGTCTGGTTGGCGAAGACGAGAGCTTTATACGCCGCTCCATCCGGCGCGAGGACACCATCTTTGCTGACGACGGCGTTCGGCGAGGAGAAGCTGGCGGGGCCGAGGTAATCGTACGTGAAGCCCAGCTTCTCGAGGTTGTCGCTCTCATAGATGAGTTTGGCGAAGGGCGCTGCGTACTGGTAGAATGCGAGATCTACCCTCGCGGTACCAATCTGACTTATAAACTGATTTCGCGCGACGTACGCCATCGCATCAGCCATGAACCCATCACCGGAGCCCTTCTCGCTGCGTTGACTCCTCCACGACGGCATCCGCGGTCCCCACATATCGGTAAACGTGTACGAAAAGACGGTATACCCGGGCCACGTCGTCTGGGCGTATGCGCCAGAATAAGCGTATCCGTGAAAGACATTCATGCTCACCCCGCCCGCGAGACCGCGGCGGACGGTACGGAGGAGGTCCGGGATGGTTTGGGTGTAGCTTGCGCCGCTGACGGCGCCGGCTTCGGAGGAGACGACGGGGTTGCGGGTCATATGGGCTGGGCCGGAGAGGTGGCGGTAGAGGGAGGGGGAGTCGTTGAAGCCTAGGGATTCGCCTTCAGGGGCGGAGACGAGGGGGATAGAGTCGAGCTGTTGGTTGGGTGTAAGTTAGCTGAGATGGTTCTCGAGGGGGGTGAAAGATGTGTGTGCGTGGCGGGATGGAAGGCGTGAACGAACCATGTTCAAGGGGAGGTTGTAGGCTGGCTGGTTGGAGTATTGTAGTCCCCGTTCGTGAGCCCATTCCGAGGTTGCGCGGATGTATTCCTCGTATCCATGTTGGAGAGTGAGGCGGTAGTCATCGTTGCAGCGCGAGACTAGGGTGCTGTTATTGTGCGAGAGGAAGGATTCGCCGTAGGGGAGGTTCTGCGCTGCCCAGTAGTTCTCGCGTTGAATGAGGAAGGGGAGGCATGTTGCGATGTCGTAGCCTCGTTGTTCGCGGAACGCGTCGGCGAAATTGTGTGTCCAATATAAAGCTGTGTCCATTTCCATGCTGTCTTCCCAGGCTTGAAGGTTGGGATGTTAGCATTGGCTTCTAGAAATGATGAAAAGGTTGGTCTCTTCGTTTGGATGTTGTACATACCATATTTCCCCACACGAGCGAGGATTTCTCTATCCTGCTCTTCAGGCACGATATAGTCGTCAAAGAAGCCCGTCAGCTTCTTTGCCCCCGCGGCACTGAAGTGGTCGGTGACCCAGGATCCGTTCTGCACCCATGTTGTAGCATCGGCCGCAGCGTCGATGGAGCGTTGGTTGGTGTAACGAGTGTACCAAGCCATTATCCGCCAGGTGTTCTGTGAGTCTTCCGGAGACGTCCATGAGACGGATCTCGTGGATGGGTCTACTGAGGCTGTAATGTCGATGACGCGGCCGAGTTTGACGGCGGTGGATGAAGCGTTGGATGCCAGCGTTTCTTCCACAGCTAGGACGAAAGAGAGGTTCTGCTGGCCGAATTCTTCGCATGGGTGCATGAAGAGGTGGAGGGAGGGGCTCGCGGGCTGGGTTGAGAGGGGGAGGGTTCCGTTGAAGGGGTGTCCTGGGGCGACTGTGACATTCACGTATGCCTAATGGAGTGGTGTCAGCCATATTGATTCCCATATGCCATGAAGTCTCACGAGGAATTGAGAGTAAACTTGGCCAAAAACGGATGGGAGAAATAGCAAAAAGCGACACTCACCAACTCCAACGCAAGCCCAACACTCTCCGGCTCCGAGGGTACACCCTGTCCCTGATTCGCACCAATGGCAAAGTCAAAAAGGAGGTCATTCTGCTCGGCCGCTTCCATCGCCGCGCGGAACACAGCGCGAGAGGCGTCTGTACCATAACCATAGTCGGACCAGTTCGCTGAGGGAGAGTGGAATTGGTAGTAAGGGAGGAATTCGAGACCGCCTGCGCCGACGGAGGCTATCTCGGCCACGTCACGGGTGACTGCTTCAATATCGACCTCGGCATCGGGGAGCCTTGGGTAGGACGGCGAGTTAGTGCTGAGGACTTCAGGGAGTTGAGTAGAGTAAGTAAACTCACCAGTATCTGAACTTTGGGCGGTAGGTGTTTGGAGGGGAGGCGAAGTTTTCGAGGCTGTAGGCTTGAGATACCGTTGCCACTGCCGCGGCGAGCGCGGTGAAGGTTTCTAAGCCGCGCATGATGTCTTCTTGGAGGAAGAAAAGGTCTGTGGAAGCGTCGATTATTGTCTACTACCAACGTCGAGGGGGCTTCAGCTTCGTTTTTAGATGCATGTCATCAACCGAAAGCGCGGATCTTGGATCGTGTATTTGCCCTCGTCGGAAGTACTTCCCCAACGGACCATACTGGTCATCATAGAGGATCCGTGGCTATGAGATGTTCTTCACGAGGTGGATCTACCGTTGTAGATCAAATCTCTGGAGCGAATTACCCTACAGTCGTTCACAAGACCCTGTACCTCGGCTTCCCCGAGATCGAGTGTTTGAATTCATGGCGGCTGATACGAGTACAGCATCGGGTGTTTGTCGAGATGGTCCGTACAGTATGAGAGAAATGAGCTTGGTGAGTGAGAGTCTTGAGGGTTGACCTGGCTGACGCTCTACGGGTGACGACATTACGGGGCAGTGAAATTGCTCCATCATGCAACCAATCTGCCGGTACTACAGGCAGAGTCGCAGGGCACCATCGTCAGCTTTATGGTGTAGTTGAACTATGGATGCTTCTTCCGTACTACATACCGGCAGTCACCACCAGCTAAAGAGGCTAAAGCTCGTCGTAAAAGACCGAGATCATCCCTGCAAGGACCGGCGATGGCACGGCGGTGCGGAGTATACGAATGCGAAAACGCGGGTTCAAGGTCCCGCGGACGGCGGTATCCGAACCCGCGCTTCTGGATCTCTTCGACCTTTGGTTAGTCACTTGGAAGTTTTCAGCTGACTAGTTTATCTAAGCGTCGTTGTTTCCTTATTGCGGTTTTCTATCACGGCTCACCTCTCTTCAACTTAGACTCGGGTGTTTCATGCGCAATCGGGATGCAGATGCCAAGTACGCCCTACGGCAACGACAGGTGGGTTGGAGCTTAAAGCATCATGTCATATCGACTTGTGACCGTTGGGATATGTCATGGCCTTCCTTGGGTGGGATACCGAGATGGCCACTCGTAGTGGTGTAAGGTGTGTACGATTACGGTTCTTCCTCTGTTCAACATGTCGCTCCAATCGCAGAGTCCCACGCCCAAGCAATTGGATGCATCTAAGATTTCTCTGGTCAGATCCTCAAATGAGCGTCCGATCCCCCAACATGGCTCCAAAGAGTTATGGGCGCAAAACATGTGCTCCGACCACATCGTCACCTGCCAATGGACAGTCGAGGGCGGCTGAGAGGCACCCTTGATCCGGCCCTTTGGCAACCTGTCCATCTCGCCGGCTGCATCTTGTCTCAACTATGCCACACAATGCTTCGAGGGCATGAAAGTCTATCGTGGCTTTAATGGCAAGCTGAGGCTCTTCAGGCCAGACTGTAACGCCAAGAGGTTGGTTTCCAGTGCCCAGCGCGCAGCTTTGCCGTCGTTCGATGAGGGTGCGCTGGTTGAGTTGATCAAGTAACTCGTGCGCGTGGACGCCCCAAGGAAGATCGCTTTCCATTAGCAGTGCCTCAAAGAAGAAAATTCGCGTTATGCGTCTTACTAAGATGTGTAACACAGGATGGCTTCCCAAAGAAGCCGCCGGTCGATTCCTATACATTCGGCCTTCCCTAGTCGGAACCGACGAGCAAATCGGTGTCCAACTAACTCCCCGCAGAGGCAACACTCTACATCATCATGTTCCCCTGGCCAGACTTCTCCACCGAGACTCCTCCGGGCATCATTCGTTCGAGGCTCGGTCCGCGACTTTGTGTTTCCGCCGGGGACACCATCCGAGCCTGGCCGGGAGGATTTGGGTATGCCAAAGTCGGAGCCAACTACGGCACGACCTTTCGAGCCCATGGACAAGCTCTCAGCTTGGGCTTTGACCAAATTCTATGGATTTTTGGACCCGATTGTCTGATCACGGAAGCCGGGGCCAGCAACTTCTTTGCCGTTATTAGGAACGCGGCGACGAACCGGACAGAGCTCCTCAAAGCGCCGCTTACGGAGAACTTGATATTGGATGGAGTCACTAAGCGGTCTGTTTTGGAGTTGTTTCGGTCAAGGTTGTCTGATGAGTTAGGGATTGTAGAGAGGAACTTTACGATGCATGAGCTGATAGAGGACGGCCGGCTCCTCGAGACGTTCGTGTCTGGGACTGTTGTGAGTGCTTTTCCCACAAATACAAAGGGCTCTGTGGATTCAGATTCTGATATTTCTTACGTCTAGTTCTTCATTACGGCGGTCTTTTTGATTCATTTCCTAGGCCGTGATCTCCTGATGCCTGATGTTGACGAGCAAAACACGAAATGTTATGCCTCTGCTATCAAGGGATGGCTTAGGGGGATACAATACGGCGAGGAGGATCATGAATGGCGAGTAGTCATTGATGAGGGTTTGGAGAATGCATCTCAGTAGCTATCTCATAGCGCATAAGATTGTAATGAGGGGTACAATATAAGATTCCGCTATCAAAGTCCCTGCTTATTGACCTTTTGATGTTATCTTTGTCTCATCACGCACTCTTCTCTACTTGCATTAGGCCCGCAAAGATTTCTCGCCACCTTTAGCAGCGATAAGAAGGACCATCTAGGGTTGAGTACGCCCGATTTTACGTATAAGTACCGGCGTCTGCTGCCCTTGTAACATGCAAACATGCAACCACCCCGAAACCTCTGTGAGCATTCATACGTCTATCATATGATAGGCCTGTACCCATTCTTGATACTCATGAATAGGAACAATTTCCCTCTCGGTATAGTTCTCTTCCCGCGATGGTGAATAATCCAGAGTCCGCGGCGTCGAAACTAATGCCCAATCACCATAGGCCTTCTGGGCGCATACTATGCTGTGCGCCATGAACTTGGGCACTATCGATCGGTTTGCGTCGCAGCACGCTACCGGGTATCTTTATTTGGTGATTCATCCTCAGTGGAGTTCCTTCGGACTCGAATCGAGAATAGCCTCCAGGCCACTATTCTCTCTCATTCAGGTCTCTCTTACGGTCTGGTCAATCACGAAGGCAGCTCACTGCCAGTCCTCGAACAACTCCAATCCATTCAAAAGGATCATGTCGCAACTTTTCTTGAGACGAACACACACGAAACTGGGCATTACCCAGAAATGCAATTTCATCAAGCACTCGATAGTGCCCATTCTGACACTTGGGTACCCGATAGACCTGCCTAGAGAGCCATCATCCTTCTCCACAGGTATCCTATTCTCCAGCCGGAAGAATCTACTAAGATTGGAACCGACCAGACAATGATTCATGTGGCATTTGTTGCTCATCACGCAATTGCCGATGGTCTGAGTGGACTCGCCTTCCACACAAGCTTGATGAAGAACCTGTCAACTGCACCTGGAGAAAGTCAACTGACTGACTGGCCCGTAATCCTGCCAGGCGACTGGCCCGCTCCTCACCTGGTAGACTATACCATCGACTTCCTGGTACCAGGGCCATCTCATACTCAAGAGTTGGAAGATGAAGACCAAGACGTGTGGGGTGGCAGTGTTGTCTCTCTACCCTCTGTCGAGGACTTTCAATCCCGCATACGGCTTATCACTCTTACCCACGACGAGATGTCTCGAGTCATAAAGACCTGCAGAGACATAAGTGTGAGTGTGACGAACCTACATCATGGCCTCATCTGTGTTACGCTGGCTCGGATACTCGGAGACATCCCGGGGTTAAGAGCCGTGACGCCGTACTCCCTGAGACGGTTTACGGGGGCGAGCTCACGCGAGATTATCAACCACATATCGTACACGACTACGTATGTACCAGGAAGTACTTAAGGCATAACCAGAGATGCTACTGCCCACTCTGATACGGAGCGCCAGCTGGTGGTGGAAGTTGCGAAGCGTTTCGGTCGCGACATGAAGGCCGAGCTGGAGAGGTTTCCTGAGGGGAACGCTTGGGGAGAACTTGGTAGTATCGGAGATCTCCGCGCCTATTACCGAAATCAGGTTGGCAAGGCGCGTCGCTACACCTATGAGCTGTCAAACCTCGGGGCTAGTTCAAATGCCACTATCGGATGGCTCTCGAGTAGGACGGAAGAAGAGCCGTTGGTCAATTGGTGGGGAACAGTGAGTAAGAGGGGTAAATGTCGGACGGAGAGCAATGTGCACAAGTGCATAGCAGTCAGTCCGAAGTTTTAACTTCACCTGCCTTCCACCGTCAACTTCGCCTGTAAATTCATCTGTAACTTTTCGACAAGCTTTCCCTCTTACCATATGAATGCCGCAGACCAGGCCGATGAGCGCGCAACGCCCACAAACGCCATTGCCGTCGTTCAACAGAACCGACAGCTGGTTGTGGAAAACGTCCCTCTACCGGAGCTGCAACCTCACCAAGTCTACGTCGCCGTCGAATGGGCAGCATTCAATCCCACAGACAGTATGCCATGCAGACTATGATACCCAAACCCCTCAATTCAGTCGGCTCTGACTCCGGCACAGTGTTCAGAGTTCTAGCTTGCTGATTCCCAAACAGGACTTGCGTTCGATGTCGATGCATTTGGAGATGGTGCTGTTCTAGGCTGTGACTTTGTCGGTACAGTGACGAGAGCCCACCCAAATGTGAGCAAATTACAAGTTGGTGATCGAATTGCCGCGTTAGTTTGGGGTGGTGAGTCATTCTAGGATTCTCACAGACTCTGCCATACTGACCTTGGACTTACACTCCATAGGAGAGATCAAGGGTGTTGGGGCGTACTCGTGAGTAATAAATCACGTCTACTTCAAGCAGTGTCCCTTCTAACTTTCTGAACCACATAGGTCCTATTGCATCGCAGACGAACGCATCTCGTTCACAGTTCCGAGCACCATCGAGAGTCTCAAGGCCTGCGCCATTCCGCTCGCCGCAAATACTGCGTACCTTGCGCTGTTCTCCGAGGATTGCCTCGGCCTGTCGCGAGATGTATTTACCACCAAGCCTCCCGTGCTCATCTGGGGCGGCAGCTGTAAGATTCGCAACGATCTATCATTCCACTTGACTCTGCCAGACTGCTGACAAGAACCCAATATAGCCGTCGTGGGATACTTTGCCATACAACTAGCCAAGCTCCATGGGTACTCCGTAGCCACCACCTGCAGCCCACGCAACTTTGACTACGTCAAAAATGCAGGAGCTACCTATGTTTTCGATTACAACGATGTTGACGTAGTCTCGAACCTCCAGACCACACTGCCGAAGCTATCCCACGTCTTCGACACCATCGGTAACACAATCTCCTCGGCGACCGCAGCCGCTGCTCTAAACGGCAGACCTGGAGTCCTTTGTACGGTCCGCCCAGGCAAAGCAAATACAGATAGTGTTCCTAGCAACATCAAAGTGACTGACGTCTTCGTCTTCACCGCGTTTCCGACTGCACACACGTATCGCGGACTAGTGAACTGGCCTGTACGTCTTGACTTGCTCCGTATTGACTCACGATGTGTCATGTCATGATGCCCTGGAGGTCCGTCTAGATGTGCTGACTTATCATATTCATATCCGCAGGTTTCAATGCCAAGCCATATTCTCAGCGCCGAGCTCTACGAACAGCTTCCGAGCTTACTCCAAAGCAAATCCATCTCGCCACCCCCTGTGAAGATCATGGGCAAGCTGGGTCCGCAGCCGGTCATGGAAGCAATGGCATTGAACCGCGACGGGAAAATCTCCGCAGAGAAGCTGTGCTTTGAGGTTTATTCGGCGCTTGAAAAACAGCATGCGTAGGGCAGTGAAGAAATAAGAGCGCGATTTCATCCGGGGGTGCACCTCGAACCGGGCATTTAGAATCCTCTAGCCTTTGGGACTTCATACATTTTCGGTTGACCGCTCAACTGAAATTCTGGCTTTTCCAACCTTAAGACACTGCTGATGGTAGCATAATGTGACGGATGGGATGGGACGTTGAGGCGTCGCAGCTGAACTGTGCCCAACCCAATCCCCGGCCCATGGCTCCAGTCTAGATGTTTCCCCGCACTTCCGCCTAAGACATTGCGGAAGAGCTGAGCTGCCGGTGAGGGCCGTTCCGCAGGGCGATCTTGACAACATACACGATTAGCATTACTCTAATTACAATGCGGCTGGCTGAAGTGATCGGTCAGCCAGGTTGAATCCCCTCCAGAGTCTGGATGCGTGTACAAATCAGTAGTGCTGTCTCACTATCAGCAAATGGCAAGTCGTGGCTGAGAGCTTGGGAGGAAGATACATGGGTATCATACATATACTGGAACTTGAACGAAAAAGTACAAGCCAACGTCTACGAAGTACTATAAAAACGGGCTTCGAGCTCTGTTACTGTCGAACTCGGATCCTATCAACATCTCGGGTGTAGGGGACAGTTATAATTTATTGGCCAAACACTCTCATTCCATTAACTTTTTATCACCAAGCAAACTTCTGACTGCGACCATGGTCGACATCGATATCCTCAAGCAGACACTCACCCCCGCGCAAGTGCTCGAACCAGGAACACCTCAGTATGAAAGGCCGGTAAGTGATGGATCAACCGCTTTTCCCGCGTCACGCGATTCCACACCCGCAAACCATATCGGCGGTTCTATACTGAGAAGACAAAACCCTCAAGTGTTCATCGGCAATCTCAACTACAGGCTCACGACCCCAGTCGTAGTAGTCCAGGCAAAGTCCACAAACGATGTCGTCTCCACCATCGACTTCGCCCGCGAAAATGACCTACGCCTAACCGTCAAGAACGGAGGCCACTCGTACATGGGCTACTGCCTGAACCTGGGCGGCATTGTCCTCGACCTCAGCCTCATGAACACGTGCCATATCGACTACGACAAGATGCTTATCCGCATGGACGGCGGCCTCGTCTGGAAGGACGTCTACTACAAGTACCTCAAAGACAAGCGCAACATCGTCATCGGCGGCCAGTGCCCGACCGTCGGCGTCAGCGGCTTTACACTCGGCGCGGGCCTCAGCCCCTTTTCGCGAAGCTACGGCCTGGGCTGCGATAACCTTCTTGAGATGACTGTCGTCACCTGGAAGGGCGAGGTCATCACGGTGTCCCGGGAGGATAAAGACGAAGAGAAGCGGGAGCTCTTTTGGGCATTGGCAGGCGGCGGCGGTGGCAACTTTGGAGTTACGGTCAGCTTGACGAGCAGGATGCACAAACTCAGGGATGATGAGGGCAAAGTTGTCTGCGGCCAGCTCCAGTGGAATCTCCCACAGCAAAAAGAAGACTTTGAGAAGATGATGAACGTCTTCAATACCAACAAGTGCCCAGCCGAGCTGACCATCGACGCGCTATGGTCTCATACCAAGAACAAACAACAGACAGGCGGTATGACCGTGATCTACAATGGCGGCATGGAAAAGGCTCAAAAGGCGTTGGAGCCTTTGCTCGCCTTTGAACCCGCCGTCAACACCCTCAAGGAGATGGCCTGGACCGACTGGGTGCATCAGGCCGAGGGCTGGGACCCAAAGAGCCAAGTCTACCACCACCATGCGTCCTTCATCTTCGCCGAGGGCGCCATCACGGACGAAGTCACTACTAAAATCTCGAGGCTCATCGAGGAGGCACTCCACGTGGTAGACGCCACGGCCGAGAACTTGGTCAATGATCCCAAGTGCCACATTCTCTGGGACCATATCGGCGCCAGGACCGAAGCCGTCGCGCCGGATGCGACCCCCTTCCCATGGCGGAAGGGGCACTACGTAACCACTATCAAGGTACAGTGGACAGACAAGAGCAAGGCCGACGACATCATGAAATTTGTCGCCAGGTGCAAGAAAGAACTCTTGCCCCACGCAATCGAGCAAAAGGCGGCGTATATCAACTACATTGACGGCACCGTGCGCAACTGGCAGGAGGCGTACTACGGGAACAACTACCCCCGCCTGCAAAGGATCAAGACAAAGTGGGACCCAAAGAACTTCTTCCGCAACTGGCAGTCCATCCAGCCCCTCACGGACGAGAGCGAGACGTTTCCCATTTCCGATATCACTGTCGGTGCGCCCATTAGCGGCGAAGTTAGCAACCTCCCGTCCGACGAAAAGGTTGAGCAGTGGTGGAAGCATTGCGCACCTTTGCTCTCGCCGGATGATTTGGGCTCGCCAAAGACAAATGAGGAGGTCTTTATGACTGGAGCCAAGCTGCGCAAGAGTCGTCTCAAGCAAATCTTCCAGCGAGGAGGCCAGCTGTGCTTGTAAATGTTCGCGTAGACTACACCCAAACAGTTCAAATATTCGCACTCCTTCCATTATCGATTTGCGGCTGATTGCCTGATAATCAATCTACAGTACATGCAGAACCACAAGGTCTCTGGAATGATGAAAGGCGCTCGTGTCCTTCGTAAACTGGTCTTGGACCAATGCTTCCATCAAGATCAGCCTCTTCATCGAAGAAACCCACTCGTTCGGAGGTCAACCGCTCTCCAAATATCCTGTATCCCCGAAATCCACAAGGGAAATGAAGACCGGCGCAAGCGAGCGAGGCTGTGTTCTTGGTTGAAGCTTAACAAGCTCCCTTAGGTATGTGGAGTTCCGGGGCTAGAAGCCTAGCCCTGAAGTCCTAGACCTCGCCTCACGCTATCGCGGACCTTGTCGATGCGGAAGGCAGAAATTCTGGGGTGGAGGGACGGAGGTCTCGAGACTCGAGCGGAAACTTGGGAATGAGGCTCCACGGAGTCTGCCCCATCTAGCGGAAGACCCCCGACAAACGTTGCACCGGTACTCTCCCGCGCTGTCGACCCAGTTCTAGATTAGCTAACCGAAATCACATAGAATCATGGAGGGGCGAGAACTTTATGCTCAAGTTGAGCAATTGGCAATCTTTATGAACATGTTCGTCAATTCTCTCTCTAATGGAGCGCTCTGATGACTTGCTAAGCCTCGCGATCGTCAATCCTTGTGGCGATCTGTGGAGCTCACTATCTCTATTCTTAGTGTGCTTCACCGCTCAGACGTCTCCATCGTTTTCAGATTTCCTGACCGTCGTGTTCTGCCGTTCCAGATATCACAGTCGAAGGATTCAACGACGAAGCACGTGAGAGCAGTTGCACCAACTCAAGGATGCTTCTTCATCCTTGGACGGTGAACTCGTATCCTTGGACGGTCCTAAGCCAACGCGATGCTGAAGTCTTCTCCAACACGGGCAGCAACTCTGCCTACCACAGCGTAGGCGGCGCGGCCCTTCTCAGCAGTATGGTACTGAACAGGGACAGTCCAGCTCTTGCCCTCTGACGTGACAGTGACCTCCTTCTTGTTGAGCTGGTTGGTAGCGCCGACAACGATGATTTTATCGACATAGACCTCCTTCATGGCCTTGAGCCAAGAGCCCGCCTTGACGGACTTCGAGTCACGGCCCTCAGCGTCGGAGGATGCAATGGTCTTGCCGTCAAGCTTGAACTTGCGGTAGATGTACTGACCCTTCTCAAAGTCGAAGGAGTCTCCATCGTCGACGTACAGCTCACCCTCGGCCTGGCCATCATTGCCAACACTCATGACCAGGGTGTAGTCGTCGAAGCGCATGAGCTTGGCCGAACGGCGGGGGCGGTCACGGCGCGGGAAAATATGGCCACCACGCATCAGAAGCGCGACCTGGTCGAGAGCAACGTCCCTGGCGAGGTACTGGCCCTTCTTGGTCGCGAGCTTCTCGTAGGTGAAGTAGTCGTAGTACACTTCGTCATCGGGGATATAGATATCGACAGACTCCTTGTCCTTCTCGACAACGGGCTTGTGGAGGAGACCAGTCGATCCAACGAACAGCTGATCATCAATGGCAAAGCCAGACTCCTCCGTGGGGTGGGTCCAGAACATGGGGCGAACAATCGGGCTGCCGTCGCGATGGGCGTGGAAGAAGGCAGTGTACCATGACGGCATCAAGCTGTAGCGAAGGCGGATGGCGGCAGTGAGGATACCTCTGAACGGTTCCGCAAGCATGTAGGGCTCGCGGCGACGGGCATCAATGTGAGCGTGACCACGGAAGAAGGGGTAGAAAGCCCCGCCCTGGTACCAGCGTGCCATCAGCTCAGGCTCGGGGTTACCGAAGAAGCCTCCAACGTCAGCGCCAGCAAAGGGGAATCCGGAAATGCCCTGGTTGAGAATCATGGGAACGGCAGCGCCAAGGTGCTCCCACGAGGCCTGATTGTCTCCGGTCCACATGGCACCGAGACGTTGAGAGCCAGCGTAGAAGGAGCGGGTGAGGACGAAGGGTCTGCGGAGCTCGCCCTTCTTGCGAGTGAGGAGAGCCTCGAAGGTGGCGTTGTGGAAGGTCATGCCGTTGATGTTGTGCACATCACGGTGCTCCCAGTTTCCGTGGTGAATGTTGTCCTTGGGCATGGTGACCTCGGGTCCATTAAACACAGAGGGCTCATTCATGTCGTTCCAGATAAATGTGTTCTCCATGGTGCCCTTGAAAGCGGCGTAGTCGAAGAGACCAGTCCACCACTCGACGGCCTTGGGGTTGAAACAATCGACCCAGTGAGAGGAACCAGGCCAGCACCAACCCTCGAAAGGCTTGCCCTCCTTGTTCAAGACGGCCAGGCCCTTGGCATTCATTTGCTCGGTGATATCGTACTTCCCCTCGTTCTTAATATGGGGATCGATGATGACCACGAGGTTTCTCCCGTGCTCGTCGAGAGCCTTGCCCATGCCGATGGGGTCCTTGAACATGTCGGCGTCCCAGGTGAAGTATTTCTTGCCATCGGTGTACTCAATATCGAGCCAAATGACGTCGTACGGAATCTTGAACTTATCAAACTTGCGGTCAACATCCTTGACATCATCATCGGAAATGTAGTTCCAACGGCACTGGTGGTAGCCAAGGGAGAACTCCTGGGGCATGGCGGTGGTGCCGGTGAGCTCGCCATAGGTCTTGGAAATGTCCTTGGGTGTCGGGCCCAAGAAGACGAAAACGTCGAGGATGCCGGCCTCCGAGATCCAGTGGGTCTTTGTGTTGGTCTTGGAGCCAACACCAAGAGCCAAGGGGTTGGATGAGCTCTTCTCCTTGGTGATATCGATCCAGGTCTCGGCGCCGTTGAGCCAGAAGACACCGACGGTGGAATCCTTGCGGTGCGCCTGCATGAGAGGAATCGCTCCATAGAGGGTCATGGGGCTGTCGAGAACGTATTCGAAGACATCGGAGTTGTAGAGTCTGTAGGGCTCAGAATACTTGCCATCACCGCCACGGGTCTCCTTCAGAGACAGGGGACCAGCATGCTCAGGGATTCCGAAAACGTGATCGTATCCGACGAATGAGATGTCAAGGGCGACACTCTCGGGGCCACGGGGCTTGGAGTCAGTATTGCCGCCGAAAGTCTCGTCCCACCAGGTGCTCTCGTCCTCCTTCTTGACTTCGACAGATTCGGCCTTCTCAGCGACCTCGGCGTTCTCGTCGCCTTCCTTCTTCTCCTCAGCAGGCTGCTCGACCTTGGGGCGCCAGTGCTCCATGTTGAGCAGACCGCGGTCGTTCAGCTTGATGTGGGAAGAGCCATCCCGCTTGAAGTCGACGCTGAAGGGCGAAAACTTGACGACAGCCTCGAACTTTGAGGAGGGGCCGTACTGAACGGTAATCTGGTCCTTGTCCTGGTAGGCGACTTTGGCCTCCTTGTCGAGGTTCAGGCCACCGACAATGACATGCTTCTCGGCCTCGTTGTAGCGCTCCTTGCGGGCAGGGCTGTTATTTCTCAGCTCGATTTCTCCCTTTTGGCGCTTCTCTTCGTCAACAGTTACGCGAGCGGTGCCGGATTCGAGGAAGGAGACGGTGATGGGGAGGCGGACGGTTTCCTGGGCATCGTTGATGGTCTTGAGGATGACAGCCTGAAGTTGGCCATCCTTGAGGGTGGCAGAGTCGGGGATAATGTTGTAGGGGGCGGCCCAGGTCGAGGACTGGGAGACGGCGTTATCGGCATACTCGCGATTGCGCTTGCAGAAGCCGGACTGGTGGCACTTCTTGAAGTCATTTTCCTTAACCATGACTGCGATTCCGTTGTCAGTATCACTAGGACTATCAATGGAGGAACCATGTGACGTGAATCCGACACAAAAAAGGTAGAAGGAAGGTCATTGCGTCACGGGATGCCATACCTGCGGGCTGGATCATGCAGCTAAGTGCCGCCAGTAGACCAAAGAAGGTCGTCCATTTGTAGGACGACTTGCCGATGGTCCCCATGGCGGAGGGGTGTGGCGATTGTTTGTTCGTCCGAAAGAATTGAAGGAACTGCTAGAAGAAACTTTGGAATCAAGAAGCGAACATGGGAGTGAGAGCAAAAAAGAAGGCGATTCTTTGTGGTGCTCTCGCGTCGCGATTTTTATGGTGGTTATGGTACCTTTTGGATCGGGTTGGGTGGGAGGAATTGGTGACGTTTGGGTGGAAGGTACTTGTGAAGGTGAGACGGCCTGAGTTCAACAGCTGTCCCCTTGACTAGCTACACTTTGGGCTTAGCGCGGGTCGCTTGAGTAGTCGAGCTGCGGGAGACAGGGGTCTGTCGGACAGCAAATGTTTAATCAGATATTAGAAGTTTGATAGTTGCATATATCCCACTAATTAAATCTACCCCGCCATGGGAGCAGACAACTTTCGATTTTCCAGACCACATGCATTGTTGGCGGATGATACTCCTGATGAGGACTCGGTCGTTTTCTTCGGGAGATAGCTAATACTGGCTTCTCTCTATCTCCATGATTATGTGTTGTATGCGTCTTTACTTTTCGTGCTATCGGTATTATAAGCATGTCGTGACTGTGCAATAGTGTGGTTAGGCAAGCACGCGAGAGCATGACCTGTGATGTCGTCCAGCGCCAGAGACCGTCCATGATTGTCCGTCCTTATATTATCTTGAATCGTGCTCGAAATATATTGTCTTGGGTTGTAATATGCCGAATCACCTTTTGGTTACTGTCCCTTGCCGCCAGCTCGATCTTCAGAATCCGCCCCGTCCCGGCCCGGTCATAAATGCGATGATGTGTGGAGCTCTCAAAGCCGGGTTGGCTCGGTCCTTGACGATTCCTTTGCATATCTTGACGACCATCAAGACAACGCTCAATCCGATTCCGAGAACAACTGCCGGGTACTGCGGCAAAAAACGGATGCCCCGGAAAGGCTTGCTCGGTCAGTAACATGATCTATCACCAGAAAGAATCAGAGCCGCCTGCAAGTCCCTCAATTCAGAAGGAGATCCAGCATTTTTTTGCTTTAAGCGACACGGAAATAGCCAAGAAACAGTCATCAAGACAGGGTTACGAGTCAAGAGTCGTGACGGGATTCTGGACAATGATGGCGAAGAAGTATGATATTCTGCTCACGCTGCATGAGTAAAAGTGATAAAAAGAGAAGCAAGATCCCACGATAATCCCAAGTGGTAATAGTTGGGCATCAACTTCATTTCAGTAACCATGGTCCACCTACTAGTCTTGTTACTTTCTGTGGTTTCCGGTGCCCTCTGTCAAAAGGCACCGCAAGTCCAAACCAGAAATGGCTCTTACACTGGCATTCATCTGCCTTTACTCAATCAAGACTATTTCCTCGGCATGCCGTTCGCGCAGCCTCCTGTTCAGGGTCACCTTCGTTTCTCGCCACCAGCTTCATTGAATACCTCCTGGACTGGATCGAGAGATGCAACTCAATTCGGCAATATTTGCTACGGCTACGGTGTAAGTCAAAGCGGGCCAACTTTCTATTTCTGCGCTGGATGGACGTCCTGCATGGGAGCTAAATCCACCGTTCCTAGAATGACAACAACAGGCTCGCGGCGCTTGGCTTCAAGGTCTCCGAGGACTGCCTGAGCATCAATGTCGTTCGCCCCTCCAACTACACAGACCAATCACTACCGGTCGCCGTGTACATCTATGGAGGCGGCTACTTCCAAGGTGGCAGTGCTGATCCCCGGCTGAACTTCTCGTCAATCATTCGCGACTCCGTCACAGCAGAGAAGCCCATTATTGGTGTCAGTTTTAACTATCGCCTTTCTGCCTTTGGGTTCCTAGGAGGATCAGAACTTGTCGCTGCTGGAGCCGCAAACCTTGGCTTTAGGGATCAGAGATTGGCACTTCACTGGGTACAAGGAAAGTTGTAGCCACTGAAAGCACCTGGTTAGAGCATCGACAGCTAACTCTTCACTAGAGAACATTGCTGCTTTTGGGGGAGATCCTACAAAAGTAACGATATTTGGTAACAGCGCGTATGTTCTTTTCACTTCACACAGTGACTCTTTGAGAATAACAAATAAATGATTTGTTGTTTATAGGGGTGCAGGTTCTGTCGGTGCTCAACTTTTGGCATACAACGGGCGCGATGACGGACTGTTCAGAGGTGCAATATCTCAGTCAGGAGCTCCTGCGGGCTTCTCGCCATTCTCGCCGTGTAAGTCTGGCTTCCCCAGGGCAAACATCTTGAGCCGAAACCGGTGGACTAACCAGCTCTAGTCCTCGATGTTGCAAAGTGGGACGAAGTCTATGAGAATATTACAGCCGATACAGGATGTAATACGACAGATACGCTTGATTGTCTAAGGAACGTCCCAATCGATGTTTTGAACGCCGTGATCAACTCGACAGCCACTTCAGGGGCTTCTTACGGTCTAGATAAGCGTATTCGTGTGTTTGTATCAGACTTGGGCTGACAGCTTCAAGTGTTCGACGGTGATTTCGTTGCCGATGCCCCAGGAGCGCAATTGGCCAAGGGCAACTTTGTCAAGGTTCCATACATCATCGGCCACAACACAGATGAAGGATCTGCCTTTCTGCCAGGCAACAACTTTGACAATGCCACGTTCTATCCCACATCCAAGATCGACACGGATGAGCAGTTCAGTGACTACATTGTGTCGCTCAAGGCTAATGAGACGGTGGCAAGTCGGCTGTTTGAATTATACCCTCAAAATGCAGCCGACCAAGCTCTAGCCACGTATTCCGGCGACCTCGGCGCTGAACTCGGTTATCAGTACAAGAGGGCTGTCACACTCGCGGGCGACTCTAACATCATTGCACCGACTCGTTACACGGCTCAGATGTGGGCGGCCTACAACGTGCCGTAAGTACACCTGTACTGGTGCATTGGATCGCTGGTTACTTGCTGACGCAATTGGCACACAGTCTCTACAAGTATCGATGGGACGTCATCGTCAGCGGTTTACCTCGCTACATTGGCGCAACCCATGCGAAAGAGATATTCTTCGTCTTCAACGACCAGAGCAGAGACGACTACGACGTCTGGCCTTTGCTTGACAAGCCTCAATCGTTCTCTGACCTGGCTTCAATCATGGCAACGGCATGGGCTAACTTTGTTGCAACGGGTGACCCGAATAGCAATGGAACCGGTGAGTTCAATAGTCCAAAGAGCCTCGTTAGCATTGGATGGCTATTGACGTTAAGCATAGTAGTCAACGGGACAAACTGGCCATTGTACAACGAGTCCAAAAAGAATTTCGTCTTCACTGGAAACGTCTCTAGTCATGTTGAGGACGACGATACACGTGAGCAGGAAATCAGTTTTCTGTCGGGTCTCTTCTGATGTCAGGTGAAGTGGCAGTGACAGACCGAAATACTGGGACCAGGATGAGCGAACGGGACCCGCAGTATACTTCAGATAGCCAGTAATTTCGCGCGGGGCCTGTGGTGCCCGTTAAGGGATTATCTGAGATGCAATGAGACAGAACATAGGTACCTGATTCGTACTCCGTACCTGACAACAAGAATCAACACGCACCACGATTATTTACTTATGTATCAACCCAAAGCTGCATGACTTCGGAGCTTCTTCTGAGCGAGATTCAAGGTCAATTGCATGTGACGTTTCAAAGAAAAGAAAGTTGAGCTTGGCGTTCTGTATTTCAAGTGCTATAGGTAAGGAACATTCCCCTTGGTTTAACGCCATTTCACACCTCCCATCACCCTCTCGGTTGGCCGAACCTCCTCCACCTTTTGGTTGCCATCAATGCTGAGCTGTCAAAATAAAAATTAGGCGGTGTGGCTCACAGTTCCAAAACTGCCGTATCAGAAGCTTACGACACTGTCCATCGTCTCCACATCTTCACCCAACTCCATCCAATGGCTGATTCGGAACCCCACCACCGCACTGGCGGCGCGCAGGACAATGACCCCGCCTCGAAGCACAAGAAGCCGCAGCAGAATAATGCAAAGGCACCAGCGCCCGAGAGCTTCCCCGAATACGCCCGCAGGACAGCAGAGAAGCTGCCCCCACCAACTTTCATAATTCTCGCTCTCCTCTTCGGTTTGTACATTATTTTTTCATCGAGCCAACAAAACCAGCGGTCAGCAGCAGACCTTTCTTCTCCTCCCGTCGCCCCTTCCGTTGTCACCACCACAATCTACCAAGAACATCAACCATCTTCAACTCCCACAGTCGTCGTTGATACCTCTCCCAAAATGTCTACCGAGCAGACGTGAGTACACATCCCAATCCAATCTCTCCCTGCCCATCGAGCTAGCATGCATCGCAATGCCGCATCATGCTGTTTTACTTTTCTTTGAGAGCTCCCGCCGCTACCCTGAAATTACCCCGCCATCGTGGAAGGTTTCGGGCAGAAGAGGGGCACACATCACCACCTCGAAACAGAACAAAAAAGCTGACCTCGAGATAGCTTCATTGCCATCAAGCCTGACGGCGTTCAGGTACGCTCCATCTCACTTAGCTCTCGCCAATTGCAATGCATAGCAAGCTGACCCTCCCGTAGCGCGGCCTGATCGGCCCTATCGTCTCTCGCTTCGAGACCCGTGGGTAAGTTTTCTCCCAGTCGATGCCCTACTCTGACCAAGTTCGTGATCTCTAACACGACTCCTACAGCTTCAAGCTCGTCGCCATCAAGCTCATGACCCCCGGCAAGGAGCACCTCCAGGCCCACTGTTCGTCAACACCTCCCCGCCGTACCACAAAATAAAGCTAACCATCTGCTAGACGCCGACCTTAAGGACAAGCCCTTCTTCGCCGGCCTCATTGAGTGTACGTTCCGTCTTCAATGCCTCCCCTACTGTGATCTTGATCTTAAGCTAACACTTTAACAGACATGAACTCTGGCCCCATCTGCGCCATGGTCTGGGAGGGCCGTGACGCCGTCAAGACTGGCCGTGGTAAGTCCCTCACGAATCCCCTCTACCACACCCGCAGCCGAATAACCTCATACTAAAACACACCTCACAGTTCTCCTCGGTGCCACCAACCCCCTTGCCTCCGCCCCCGGCACTATTCGTGGCGACTACGCCATCGACGTCGGCCGCAACGTCTGCCACGGCTCCGACTCCGTCGAGAACGCCAAGAAGGAGATTGCCCTCTGGTTCAAGGATGGCGATGTCGTCTCCTACAAGTCTTCCCAGTTCGACTGGGTCTACGAGAAGCCTTAAATGCTTTTTCTCTATTCCGCCATTATACACGAGACGTAGACGTCCACCGTTCGCTTGCCGAACGGGTGGGATGCTTGTCGCCACGTTAGGTTGATACAGAAAAGTTATGGGTCAATCAAAAAGCACAAACAAAGAGCCACCATGAAGCCAAGAGTGATATGAATTTGATCTTCGTACCGTGACTATCGACGTGATCTCAACATTCCACGTGCCCTACCCATCGCGCCCGCAAACCACGGCGTCCCCCATACGCTGACGAGGATCCTCGCTGGGAGCAGCGCCTTCGTAATCGCCCAAGCCATAGCCACCTCGACCACCACCTTGTACTTGCCATCCTTCTGCCACCTCTCCAACACATCCTGCGTGCTCTCAGTCTCCATTTCTCTCGCTTCTCCCTCCCCCGCCCCCTCCAACTGCCCCGTCATCGTACCCCGGTCCTGAGCCTCGAACCCAAACCACCCCTTCCGACTAAAGTACCTCTCCGCCATGCCAACACCATCCCTGACATATCCAGCCCAATGGCCCGTCACGTACTCGAGCGGTAAGAAGTTTGTATAGTGGAAGAAACCGAATAGGCCGAGCAGGGGCACCACTGCGGTGATCTCGTGGAGGATTAGGAAGGCGACTACGTGGGAGAGGGGCGCTTTGCGGAGGCCGGTGGTGTACTTTTGGAAGCGGAGGGGGACGCGGTCGAGGATGCGGTCTGCGGCGCGGGAGGATGATGCAGATGAGGATGCAGAAGAGGAGGAGGGTGGGTTCGTAGAGTTCTTTCGCAGAGCTGTTTTCGTTGTTGGTGTTTGTTGGCGGATTGTGCGGAGAGCTGGCCGCGATCTCGCAAAGGCGCGGCTTGCAAACATCCTGTATTCTGCAGCGGAGGCGCTTTTGGAGGTCTAGGTTATGCAACAAAATGGACAAAATGAGAGAATCCACGGGCGATTGACTACTCCGCGTCGGCGGTAGGGCCGTATATCAGAGATGTGGTGTATGCTGACGCGTTGAGCTTTGGCCGGGTTAGTCGGCGGGAGATGACGCTCGAAAAGAGCTCTCGGTGGGGCGGAGGGGATTCGCTCGGTGTAGTGCCTCTTTTCGGTGTGCTGGACTCACCGAGATGAGGTGAGGACGCCGTCGGGGATTGACAGCGCGGGCCGCCGCGGGCCGAGACTTGAACGCCCCAACGACGTCCCGTCACACGCTACACTCTCTTTCACACGCGCTACGATCCGAGGTTGTTTTCTTGTCGATCGGCCATTTCCCCAATCTCCCGCGACCGAATGTAAGATTGTCGACGGGAAGACACTAAGCGCTTCTGAGACTCCACGACTCGGTGTCTAGAAGACTAAAACAGCTCGCGGGCTATGCTCTGGACTCCCTGTAATTCTACCTAGTCAAATTGGGGACTTGTAGGAGCGAAGTCTTTCTTCGAATGACCTTGGGCCAGGCATTTCGGTCTGGAGAGATCCATACGTGTATAGTCTTACTAGCCACCACTGCTGCTCACATACATGCGCCATCCCGTCCTCCACATCCAAGAAAGCCTACAGAAGCCGTGCGGAAGCTACTCAAAATCTTCAAGTGCCCCGTGCCATCCTCACTCTCGGGTGACAATCAAACACCGATGGCATCCGGCCCCTTGACTGTCTTATCGAGAGGTATCACTCTGGGCTCTCACATCATGCCGGTACCGTGGAAAGGTCAACCTCTTACTCAGGTGCATTCGACCGAAGCCGGAGAAGTATGTTACTGGGGTTTCCCTCTTTACAGACGCAAAAGATCGACCGTAGCGAGGTTTGGCTTTCAAGGGGAACTACATGCTACAATATACACAGTTCAGCTAGACAGTGCTCTATACCATGAACTCGGGGTCGCCTCAATTCAGTGATCCCAATCCAGCGACACAATTCAAGACGGGATTGTAGGCAGATTGCCTGTCGCTGATAGCAGGCGGCGCCAGGAAGCCGGAGATGTATGTGCTGTCACTCTTTTGCTCTCTATGGGAATGCCACCCCTCATACTGTCTCAAGTACCTAGCGAAAAGGACTTTCACGGATACATGATCTCCGTAACGGCATGGCGCGGGAGTCAGAAATCAAGAGTTGAAATTGCCAGTTGGGGTTTCCCGCGAAGCCAGTCACACTGCGCCTTCGTGTTCATCTGGTTCTAGAAATGAAACAGATAGGGAAGAACTGGCGAGAGTTTCCACTCCAGCTCGTGAATGTTTTGTGCACGAAATCTGATATGTGACAAACTACTTTCCTTATCGCTGGGAGGAGACGCTGATGACCACAGCCCATTTGACTAGGCGAACCGCACGAACCAGATGAGGGCAAGCTTCGAATCCTCGAGTGTTGCTAAATTGCGGCACGGCTCGCAGTGTTGCTTGCTGACCTTGCCTTTGCTCCTCACTACTTGGTCTCGTCTATTTCTTGATCCTCGTCGGAGACCGGGTACCTTGCTTAGGATGCTTCCCGAAGAGTCTTCATGTACTCCGTAAAAGTGAACTTATTATTACATGGGAATGGTTGAATTAACGTTCCTTCCTAGGCAGTGCCGAAGATCTGTGCTCAAGTCGACTTCGATGTACTCCGTGGACGGTTGAGGGAACGAGCAGACAACGCGGGGCAATTGGAAGAAGTAAAGGTTCTTTCCAAGGATTACGAACAGCTTGAAAGAACTCAAACCCATTAACAACCCGATGATCAAAAGATTTTTGGCCAATTAAGGAGTGAGAATTAGACCACGAAAACTTCTGGTGAATACCTATCTCCCTCCTTTCCGTTACGGGTTGCCTGCCCACCTCCCGGGCCGAAAATAGTGATTTGGGTACACTTAGGCTTCAACTTTGTACTTAGGTACATGTATGGAGTAACTTTGGGTGAATGCCTAGTCTGCCAGTCCGTGAAAAGCCCCATCGATTGGCGTTCTGCCCACCAATGTTGCCCGCATCCTTAGGCCAGTCTGTTCACTTTGATTCCAGGGAGTACCTACCTACAATCAGTACCGATGCCGAAAATCACCACAAGCACTAAATGCCATTCGGGAAGAACGGTATCCAACGGCTCCCATGGTTGCAAGGACCACTGAAAAAGTCTTTTTTGGCAATATACAAATCATATCTACAGCGCTCAAGTTCCACTAAGTTAAGAGTCAGAGACTTGTGATATGGAACGTACCTTATCACTTGTGTCAAGATCAAGGTATTCGAAGTCAAGGGCTTATAGCCCGGTTGAGTCGTTGGCTACCTCCCACATGGGCCGAGTCTTTGCGGAAAGCGCCTTCAATGCAGTATTAGATGCCACTCCTCTGGGCAAAGAGGCACGACTCACAGGAAAATCTCCAGAAGGGAGTTAAAGGGAGTGGAATAGGAAAAAAGTCGCTTTTCATCTTGCTTCCTCTCCTTCATCGTCAGCATTGTATACTAAGGGTCGAAATCGTGAGTGAGCTTCGATCTTACAACGCCCCACTGGCAAATGTTTGCGAATGACAACCAACGCGGGGCACTCTATGTGTTCCCTAAGGGTGCTGATACGATGTTGCCGGACCCTCTGATCTAGATTCTAGGCCTGCACCGCCCGCTAGTTTCAGCTTCACTCGGAAAGACTGCGAAGAAGAATACCGCAAATCATTGGGGCTTGGTTTCATATAACTCGTTTCCATCTTCTTAAATAGTCGGCATTCATCACAACTCGAAAGTCTTGCCGAATATCTCGCCTCCGATCCATCCCACTTGGGGTAATACTGTCCGTCCGTTTCATCCGGCCATAGAGCTCTGTTACTCTAGCGTAACTCAATGTTGCCTGATCTCGGACGGCATACTGTGTTGATCAAGGCCGGCGGCTTCGGGAATCGATGGCGAGGATTCAGGGCGGCGGCCCGCAGTACGCTAAGCCTTGATCGATGAACTCCTTGAAGGTTTTCCCCAGCCCCTGAGTCTAGACTTCTCCAGGGGTTCTTCAACACTGGGAGGGGATAACCTCCCGAAAGTGGGCGCAACTTTCGAGAAACTTCAGCTGTCATTGTCCTCCGTCTTGCCAAGCCAAGTGAAAACTCAACATTGCAAAGCATCGCACTCGGCGAGTCTTCCAAATCATCACCAACCTTTTCCCGGACAACTGTCGTCTAAACCTACTGCCGAATGTTACTCTCAGACCGTGCAGCGAGCACGGCTACCCTGCTCCCTCTCCGGAGTAATCACCTCGATGTTTCCTTGCCGGGCCCTCGACATTCAGCACATTCACCCACGGCCCGAGGAATGTTGGACTTTGTCCCTGAACAGTCCGACGGGAAGAGTTGAGTTCTTTCAGCTCCTTCTTTATTGAAATACTCTGCAGAACCTTCCTGAAGAAAAGTCTTCCTTCGTCACACAACAATAGTCGAAAATCGAGATTCGAAGGCTGCCGAGTCAAAACAATTATAACATACCTCGATCTCGACGACTCTTTCGCTTCCACATCATCAGATTTGCCATCATTGCAGTACACCATGGCTCCTACCGAGAAGATGGAAGTCAAAAGGGCTGCGACCAACAGCGCGGCTGTCCCGGCCGACACTCCCATCCCGACCGGCCCCTCTAAGGAGCGCCATTTCGCCAGACTCAACATCTTCAAGCATCTCCGCAAGAGCAAGAATCATAGCTGCACAGTCAACGTTGACCGCCGCGAGAAGAAGCAGAGTTTCCGTCACCTCCGCAGAAACGCCAGTAAGTAATCTCCCTTCCTCGTTCGGCGTCAATAAAAATCAAGGCTTTGGGCTGACCGCCCTGGGAATACGACAGTCTCTGGACCCAGCACTGGCCCTCGTCCCGTCATTGGAACAGACTGGTACGACGTTCCGTCCTCGATGCTCACCGCCCAGGACAAGCTCCTCATCGCGACCAACCGTATTCCGATGATCGTTCACGCTGTCTTTAAGACCGGCTTCTCTTTCTCGAAATTCGGTTTCATGGAAGAGGAGGCCACAATTGACATCTGCCGCTACCTCGAGCTCGAGGGCAAGCTTTCCAACTTCCAAGGTGATGGTAACCGCATCGCCGACTTCATGCGCATGATTCTTGACGAATGCGAGCGATTCAAGTACGGTTACGCCGACAATTCCCTCTTCAAGGAGATGCCAAAGCAGAGAGGCGTCATGCCAGGCTTCTGGACGAACGTTGCCGCCGAGGTCTCCATCAAGCAGACCATTGCCAAGAGCAAGCCCGCCGAGACTTGGGCCGATGATATGGTCAAGTGGACCACGATTGAAGAGATACTCGGCGCCTTCATCGATGCGCGCAAGAGTTACCTTGAAGAGATGGCCAAGGATGGCGGAGATGATACCAATGGTGTTGACAGCGGCGAGGGTAGCGGTGCCAGTGTTCAGGAGGCTAGTTACACCAAGAAGATCCTTGGCTTGATCAAGGCTATCGACAACTGGATTGCTTTCAGCGAGGCGTATCGCGCAAAGTGCGAGGCTAAGGAGCTCGCACTAGCCATCGATCGCTTCCAGATGTAAGCAGTGGGCCAGCTATATGGAGATTGTCTTGCGGGGGAAGGTATGCAGGGATACTAGCAAAAGGACTTGAAATTAACGATGTAGCGAGTCCAAGAAGATGTCCTTAGGTTTACTCTATGCAGATTGCTTGATGTCCAACTGGAATCAGGCTCCTGGAATCAAAATTCCATGATCAATCAATGAAAAATAGAGTGTCTCTTTGCATTTGCCGTCGTGTGTTATGTATGCTCTACAGTCTATAAACGAGCGCCCCTCCAAATCCTCGTCATTAGACTTTTTGGCATCAACATCACACTTATGCGTCCTGTCGGAACATCGCCCAGCCGGACTGAATAAAAGAACACGAACTAATCGACGAATCTGGATCATTTGGAGCGTTTCGGAATGCGGCAGGGCCCTTATTAAGTCTAGATCATTCTTTCCACTTGATAGTATAGTACCATGATCAATGCTTAGCTAGAGTACCTAGCTGAAGGAAAAGCATGGCTGATTGATCTCTGGCAAACTGACCACCGGTATCAGAACAAACCTCGAAAGGCAGTTGATATTTGCCAGTGGCCCTTTCTTTCTTCACCTAAACCTAGTTTATTCGAAACTGCCTTCTCTTTGAAGTAGTCAAGGGGGTCTGGGGCGTACTTGCTGCCGAGAAGTCTGGGTCTTCGTGAGGTAGGGCAGACTGGGACAGCACAAAGAGGCTGTGTCCGAACAGTCATCAGCGCATCAGTAGCCAGATTCGACACGACGGCAGTACAGTATCTATTACGCTGATCAGTTTATTAACATTGTCAATTGAACTGCTGCAGTGTCACTGCCGAATGCTTTTGACCCAGGTCTCAAGCTTGGGGTGTCCGCGCGCTGCGGTGCTGCTATCCTACCTCGAACTTTCCTACCGTCAGGACGGCCAGTCACCACGTCAGCAGCAAGAGTTGGGCACTCGGGGGTCTCCTGTCTGACAAAAAATGATGTACAGACTCGGTATCGCATCTCAGGACAATATCATTGAGCAATTTACATCAAGCATTGCCATCTTCCGTTGGCACAGTCATTCGGACGACCCATATGGGTTGTCTTCGTATTCTTTTCAATGATGTACTTCGGCAAAAGAGAATGATCCCCGGGCTCTCCCTCCTTATCCACCGGCTTGCCCGTATCGGTAGGCGATGCTGCGGATCCTAGTGTTGCTTGAGGACTCCAAGGCCGAATCGATGGTATGTTTTGCTCGGCGCAGCCGGAGGCACATCTTTTTGAATTCACATTCTTTCTGGTAGTCAATCTGCTACTACAGAGACACGAGTCGTGATGATTGCGCTCCGTCTACCCTACACAGCTTGCCGATTGAGTTGGAAGGTAAAGGATGACCAGACCATACCTACCGTACTACCGTCCTTCCATCTGAACACACGAGAAGGGTATTTTATATCCCCCCCCCCCCCCCCCCCCTCAAGTCCATTCTCGTCACCACAACTAGCAGGCGCCCGTCTAGGCCTACGGGTCAGGTCAGACTGTGATAGGTGGGAGAGTGATTTATGGTCAACAATTCCCAGCATGTGCACCAAAAGATGTAGCCCTCAGTTAAACACCGGGAGGGTGAATCTTTTTGCTTCTCAATCATCAGATGTTTTTGATATTCCTCACTTTGACCGACCAGGACAGATTGAAACGTTTCTTTAATATGATGAGATCTTGTTTTGAAGACGGGAATGCACGTATTTGTGTGTACTGCACACATGTTTTTGGGTTTACATCGTGTCTCGTCTTCCGCGTGACTGTCGTGACGGTGTCAACTTTTCCATAGCTCGCCCATCTTCATGTGACCATTCACCGGCCCGGTGGCATCTCAGGGCACCCTCCGCCCCGTTTCCCGAATTCACATACGGCATATCACCCAATCGACATCTAGCATATTTCTTGGTGCCGATAGGGCTAGTAGAACACACGACATTATTCGTGGTGGCTGCAGAGCAAACACAGAGTGCCCGCAGCGGCGCAGCCCACCCACATCGCTCCTGCTATCATCTTCCTGCCCCCTCGTTTCTTGGTCACTGCTTCGTTCAGGTACCTATCTTTGCGCGTCAAATCTTTCGTTGTCTTGTCGTCTGCCCAATCTAACAAAGTTCTCACAATGCACATAAAAGGATTTATATTCAGAACCTCCGATAAGGATCGGATATATGAGACAGTCGTAGTACTCAATTACTAAACGCCTCGACGCATATACATTGACTAAGTTCAGGGATTTAAGAAAGTGAAATGAAGAGCGGGCGTGGAAATGTATCAGGTCAAATGCGTCCGGATCGTCGCGCCCCTGAAAGAATAGATGTACCTCCCTACAGCCTCCCAGAATACCCATAATACCACTTCAGCTGCGATACCACGCTAGGCCTGGTCACCGTTCTTGCATGATAAGTGCGGACTGAGTACGTATTAACGGTCATCCCGAAAACGCTATTGATGCTGCTTTCGAGGGTTCATCACACCACCATTATAATTTAGCCTCGAGAGTGAGGGCCTGGGCTGCGCGTGACATACCCAGTGATGAATGGGTATTGCTCTCGCACTGTCCGTCTCCTCTTTCCTATACAATGAAGGGTGACGGGACATGGGAGCGTTTGAAGGTCATCTATATATCCGTGACGTGGTTACGCTCCATGGAATCTGCTTGGTATCTCACCGATTCTGTGTTCCGGGCAAAATGTCGCTGGGTAAGCTTAATGAATGAACAGGTTGACATACCCGAAGATGCGTAAGCCACTGAGTAGCTAATGCCACCAGCCATGTTGGTTTTATGTCGCGGCAAACTGTCATAGTGATGGCAAAGAAAGTGCTCTCAACAACAAAAGAGAGGGGGGCCGCGGAGAATTGTCGCACTTTACGGGGCATCAAGCAAAGGAGGCTGTTCAGCCCAACTCTGTTTCTTTGCGACAAAGGAAATTGTGATGGCCACCGCATTCAAATACTCGCCCAACATGTAATTGCTGACGAGAATTGGAGAGGACGAGATTATGCCACCTTTCGAATAACTTGCCAACCACTTCAATCCTAATCAATCGAACAAGATGTTTCTGATGACTGTATTTGCCGTTTCCTTGGCTACCACTGCCCTAGCAGGAATTCAGCAGGGAGTCCTGGGATTCAACTATGGCGCCACGAACGAAGATGGGTCATGCAGAGGTTACCATGATTTTGTACGCTACTTCCAGCACGCAAAGACACTGGCTAGCACGGAGGGGCGAAACTTTACCTCGGCTCGTCTTTATACTTCTATCCAGTGCGGCAATACAACTCGGGCTGAGCCGATCTCAGCTTACAAGGCCGCTATTGATACCAACACGAGTATTCTGGTCGGTCTTTGGGCCAGCTCCGGGAATGATCACTACACTGAAGAGCTTATTTCTCTTTCGATGGCTAATATCATGCATGGCGACGCTTTTGTCAAGCTAATAATCGGCATCTCCGTCGGTTCCGAAGACCTGTACCGAAGTACGACCGGTGGACAGGGCGCCGACGCAGGTGAGATTGTAGGATACATCAAGCGTCTCGAAACCTACATCAGAAATAATTTGCCCTCCTGGAAGCCCATCCAGATTGGCCACGTCGATACGTATACTGCGTGGATTCGCCCTGAAAATGCCGCCGTTGTGAAAGCCGTCAAATGGCTTGGCCACAACTCCTTCCCCTACTGGGAGTCCGATAAACAAAACAGTATTGAGAACGCCACGAACCTATTTGCGTCTGCTCTTAACCAGACAAGGCAAGTCGCTGCCCAAAATTTAAGTGCATGCGGCGAGGAAAAGGAGGTGTGGGTAACCGAAACTGGATGGCCGCATGGTAAGGCTTTTACTTACAAGCATCATATCTCAGAGATTTACAAGGTTTCGGATGCTAACTGTCCCCCCCGAAGCTGGCAAATCTCAAGGCGATGCCGTCGCTTCAGTTGAAAACGCTCAAATCTATTGGGTAAACGTGGGATGTGACCTCTTCCAAACGAGTCTCAATATTTTCTGGTACACACTGCTCGACTCCAATGCCGATCAGTTCAGTCAAGGCATAGAGTTTGGTCTTACGAGGAATAGCGACATCTCAAGGCCTGTCTTCAACCTAAGGTGTCCAAGCGTGCCGGGCTTTACAACGGGAGAATGCGGATGTTGGTATTCCTATCACAGGGATGGTTCGAACCGTGGGTGACGAAGAGGTCAAAATCTATATATATTTAACTTCTGCGTAAGGTGTAAAAAGGAGGTTCTAACCGGAGGTTGGGTAGACCGTAGATCTCGTAAGTATGGTCTGTAAGTGGCCCCTGCGCGGGCCCCTTGCCTCGAGGTCGAATTGGACTTCCAATCCGACACTGACTATCTCTCTCTTTCATCGCCCAACTACGGCGGTTGGAAGTGTAATTCGATCTCGGGCTCCTTCGCCGAGGCTGCCCCCTTTTCCTCCTTCTTCTGCTCCTTGCGGGTTACCCATCCCTCCATCCGTATCGTCGCCCTTCCTTCGCCGACGAAGTGCTCGAGCCCCTTGTTGGGCGTTGCCTTCGTGAAAGCATCCGCCAGATTATCGTCCCCGTTGATCCAACGGATCTCGAGGATCTCGCGGCGCTCATACGATTGCCGGAGGGCCATGATGTCTATCATCAGCCTCTTCTCCTTCGTGGTGCCCAGTTTGACGAGGCACTCATACAGCGAGTACGAATCGGTACAGACGATTGTCGGTATCGTGGGGATGTCAAGTCGATCGGTAATCCTCTTCAGCGTCGTTGAGATCGCGTGTGCGATGTCGACGCCGTTAACCATGCCGTAGACCTCTGAGGCGAGTACACTTCGTGTGACCCTTTTGCTCTTCGTCGACGAGTAGTGGATGACATTACCGCGGATCGTGAAGTTCTCCTCTCCCATTGCCTCGTTGGCAAGGATTATCACATATCCCAGTTGCGATGTGAGGTCGTCATTATTCGCGAATGAGCCGTCGACGAACACGTAGAGCTTCGCCTCCCTCAGGTCGATGGGTTGGTACACGAGCCCCCTATCGAGGTTCACTTGCTGCCACTGTAGCCGTCGGTTGAGGGCGTCGAAGTCGCGTTCCGTCGGCGAAGTGGCCTGCGCTGCCCTCGCGCAGTCGAAAGTGGCCTCTGGCTGACAGATGCTTGCGATGTAAGCTCCTCGTGCGAGCTCTGCTTTGTACCGCTTCTGGCAGTCGGTTGCCCTTGGGTCGATGAGGGTGATCTTCTCGCCTTGCCCCTTCTGTCGGAAGACGACATTCTCGCCCTCGATCGTGAGGATCCCGCCGTTGAACGCAAGTGGTGTGTCCTCTGTGAGGATCTCTTTTGGCTTGGCGGTAAACTTTGCCTTCTCCAGCTCCTTGTCCTCCTTCTCCATGAAGGCCGCATCAGAAAGCCCTAATGTGTCGTCGGTCTGCATTCCGACGATTCCAAATGGATCGTCTGCATGCGCGGAAACTAGGAGGCAAGGATCGTACGTCGATGTAATCATCGAGAGCTTGTCGATGTGGAAATCGTGGTATGTTGCCCACCAGTGAGTGCCTGACTCTGCGAGGCCGTAGAGTGGCTTCAGCACTTCGATAATCGTGTCGTCCGGGTATTTGCTTGCCATCTCCCTTGGTAGGTAAGCCAATATCTTCCTCGTGAGCCTTGTCGCCGATTGGGTGTATGCCTGGGTGATATCACGACTCCAGATCCGGTATCCTCTTTGCCGTAGTGATGCCATCAATGCCATCATTAGTCGTTGGCTGCAGCGCTGAACTGTCGGCGACTGCGTGAGCAGTGCCGCCTTCTCGACGTCGCCGTAGCCTTGTATCACATGCCTTGATTTCTCGTACGGCTGATTTGTCCCCTTTCCTTTGATCTCGCGGACCATTCGCGACTTGAAGATGCGGAGGTTCGCGTGCTTCTCTGGGTCGTAGGTGATGAATCTGTAGACCCCTCGATCGCGCAGTGTGTCGGCTTCGATGAGGTCGGAGCCTTCGTACGGTCGTCCTGCAGTTGTGATTATCCCTTGTTCCCTTAGCTTGACCGCCATCGCGAAGTCTGCTTTCTCCTTGGCCGTGTAGAAGACAGCAGTAGCCTTGGTGTCAGACATGAATTGCCGTTGAGGTGCTTTTCGGGGTCTTCCTCGGCGTCTTGCTTGCGGTGGGGGTACTGGTTCTTCTTCTGCCTCATCGTCTGAGGGTGCTGCGACGATGATCTCGTCGAGGATGGTTTCCTGCCCTCATCGCTTGGTTGTCCCTCATCGCTTTGTTGAGGTGGTTCCCCTGGCTCTTCTTCTTCTTGTGGGTTGGAAATCACTCCGCTGGGGTCGACGTGGTACGGTCGTACCGCAGTGATCGACACCTCCAGTGGTTGGTCTCGATCTCTCGCGACGACACAAGATCGTTCGTCAATTGAGACTAACTTGTATGGGCCTGTCCATTGCTTTGTGGTTTCCCTCCATACCCGTACCTCCGAATTCAGGGGCATGTCGAGGTTGAGGCTCACGTCGGGCCCATTGCGCGTAGCAATGGCTTCGTTGACTTGCCTTCTAGCATTTGCCTCGCGGAGAGTCTTCATTGCTTTCTCGATTGCTCGCGCCCTCTGGGTCACATCTGGTGACGGCGGTGAGGCCGTCGTCGTTCGTGGGTATGCTCCGAACACAAGCAGCGTCGGAACGAGCCCCTTGGGTCCCATGGTATCATTGCAGCACTTGAGTGCCGTCTGGAGGCACTCTTCGTCCGTTGAACTAGGGCTCTCTTCCTGGATGATCTTGAAAGCTCTTTTCAACTGCTGGTGTGATCTTTCTACCTTGCCAATACTGTGGTGCGCTTCGACAGGGACGACTTTCAGTTGGATGCCGTACGAAGTGGCATTCTCCCTGAATTCCGCCGACTTGAAGCTGGTGCCGGCATCGGTTCTGATGCCGTCTGGTGGACCTTGGTATGTATCGATCCAACAGCGCTTCAGCGTTGCCCACACGGTCTTGGCTTGTATATCTCGAAGGAATTGGCCTCCTTGGAATGATGTGGCTTCATCGATTATATGGAGTACTGGTCGACTGTTCAAATAGAAGATATCAACGACGATTTCCCAATTGAAGTTGAGGTCGTCGTGTAATTTGAACTTGAATCTGCGCGGGCTCTGGGCGTTCATTTGGCACTGGTGGCACACCATCGTCAATTGCTCTAGAGCCCCTATTTCCACATCGTTCCCTGAATGTTTGAGGAGATTGTATAGTCTCGTCGCCGACGGATGGCCGAATCGTCGATGTAGTCGCTTGAGTTCACTTTCCGTCAAGTAATTGATGGACTTGACGTCTGGTTCAAGCTTCATAAACGCGTGCCCCCATCGTCGATCGACGAGCTCAGAGTGCTTTCCATTGGACATTCTATTCCTTGTGTTGTCAAACACAATGCCCAATTTATCCATGTCGTTCAGGCATAGGAGGAATGGTGTATTGACGGGTAGAATGTGGAAAATCATCGTTCCGAATCGTGTATTTACATCCACAGTACCTAAGGCACTTATCTCTTCCCCTGGGCCGAAACTGATCCTCGCAATGCCCGCGTTTGTAGTGTTGAGGGTCACTGGTGAGATCTTTTGGAGTGCGTGGAATTGTCCCTTGCCCCCGTCGACCATTGTGATGCCCCGGTATCTGGAATAATCCCGTGGAAGGTTTCCGAGCCATACCTTTCGCTGGCATGGAATGCTTGCACTGGATTACCGTAGAACCCTCCTGGTGGGTATAAATTGCGTGCTTGTAAGCCCATCGTTCTCTTTTCCTCCCCAGGCCCTTTGACCTTAGTGCGAGCCATGGCTGCGGTATTAGCATTCGTGTCCCCGTGCTGCTGAGCGTTGTCGTTGGCTGAGGGACCTTCCCTTGCCAACCATGGAGGAAAGCCTGCTCATTTAGGGCTTGTACCGCTCTCTGTTCGTTCAGCATTGTATATCCTCCTGAGGTTGACGGGGCGAAGAAAGAATGGGTGACATCGTTAACTTCGTCGAAGTCGAGGTCTTGAGTGTACGGGGTAAGATCTTCCTCGCTCTCAGACGACTCGATTGCGTTCGTTGGATGGTCCTCGTAGACCACCAGGAATTGGTTGAATCGATCATGGCCCGTCTTGCCTTGTGTGCCCTTTGCCTTTCTGTATTGGTCGTACGACTTGGCGCGTTCCTCATCAGAGTGGTTGCTTGACCAACAACCCTCCTTTTTGCATATAAAGCACTTCCCTTTCCGCGGTGCTCGGTTGGTGTTGGACCAGCGCCCCCCTGAGGAGTCTGTTCCTCCCCCCTGGCGGTTGCCATACCTTGCCTCTCTTCCTTTGCCATTGTACGTGCGGTCCACCCAGTGCTGTTGGTGAGGGCCTTCGTGAGATTGGAGGTGAGTCTGATTTGGCATCCTGGCTTCGATGTTGAAGCTGGACCTCAGCCTCGAGCACAGCGTCTCGTAGTCCTCAGGCGGTTGATGTAGAGTCATCTTTGCCTCTGGTACCCTCTGTACCGCCGTACATAGATAACCGACCTTTCGCTCATTGGTCCCCTCATTTGGCTGCGTCCTCGCCAGTTTGTCGATCCTGTCGATGAGCTCCTCGAGGATCTCAATTCTCGACTTTCCTTCCATTGTTCTGGCTACAGAGCTAAATGACAATGCCCTCAGCTCCGAGAGGAGCTCGAGGCTCCTATCTTGGGTCTCGAATCGACTTCGGATTGTGTCAACGATGCTGAGAAAGTCGGTTCGATCGATATTACGCACCGCTTGATAGTAGTACTCGGCAGCTTTCCCTGTCAGTATGACATTGACTACCGAATGATATTGGTGTTCTCGGATGCCGACTTTTTCGCAGTAGTCGTAGAACATCGTGAGGGTTTCTTGCAGGACCTCATATCTCCCCCCTGAGTACAATTTCTCTTTTGGAAAGATCTTCTTTAGGTCAGTGAACTGTCTTGTGCTGGCTACCGCTGGATCGTTCTCTTCGCGTGCTTCTCGTGCGGCAGCGTAATTGGGTGGTGTCTGCATTGTCGACCTCGTACTTTGTTGGGTGCTTGGGATCAATCCTCGGATTGGTATTGTCGTTGGGGTCGTCACCGCGATGGGCGGAATCGTCGTCTGACGCGCCTCCGGTGTGATCCCCCTTGTCTGCGCTAGATTGGGCGCCGCGATGTTACCGTTGGTGATCTTCAGCAGAAAGTCCGGTTGGTTCACTCGTCTGCTGAATTCTTCGTACTTTGACACTGCTCTGTCGATCTGATTCTGGTCCCATGGCGTGAAGTCCTCTGCGGCTACTGTCGCTGCGAGTGTCTCGTGGGCCTTTCGCCTTGCCCCTTGGGCTGGCAGAACGCCTCGGCAGTGGAGGAATCTGTTCACCTCCTTGACGACACCGGGATTAGCGCTGGCGAACCATTCATCTTTCCAGTCGCCTAGGTCGTCTACGACTCTGTAGAACAGGGTTGCCCTTCGAGCCCCTTGCGGGCGTACATCTCCATAATGAAGACTAACGCCGCATCAATTTGCTCGCCATTGGGGTGGTCTGAGTCTCGATATGACCATTTCCCCCAGTACTCCGGATTAATCTCAACCCAATCTTCTGGGATGGGAGTCCTTCCGCGCGTTCTGCGTGCTGACTCGCCCCCTGTCGTCCCTTGGCTTGTGCTTCTGTTTGTAGGGGCCGGCGTGTTTGATCTTGATGGGGATGTGTCAGATCCGCTTGTTGGTCGTGGTAGCAGCGCACTGTCGTCGCTCGCCGTGTTTGTCGGGGTCTGGGAGCTTCCCGCGGCCTCCAACCTCCTTGCGGCGAGCCTCGTCACCATCTGCTCTTGGTCTTCTGAATTGGCCGCCATGTTTCTTGTTGACGGTTTTCTCTTCCTGTGGCGTACCCTATCGTATAAGAGAGGTCTTCCGGTGGCCCTCTCTTCGTGTTCTCTCCTCAGACGTCTTCTTGGCTTTCTCCCGTGCCAACTGGGGCAACAGGCTCTTTCTTTGCCTTCGTAGCTCGGCGAGGATGTGTAGTCTGAAGAATTGGGTACCTCACACCCCTTTACGGGGTGAGCGTTGTGATGCTTCTGAATCCCTTCCTTCCTCGTCTCAACTCCGCCTGGCTCTTATTCCTTCGGAACAGCCGAGGGGTGGTGGGTGTAGGTGAGAAGGGGAAGCTTGACCTTGGAATCTCGAAGTCGGTCTTGATGATGGCGATATCGCCGTCGATCCCGGTAGCCTCCTCGGATTCGACCAAGAAATACGCCTGGAGCTACCGGCGGGGTCTGGTTCCTACCTGAACACCCTATTGCCTTGAAAGTTTGTTTCTGTGGTCCTGAGGTGCCTTTTTATATCCTCCAATTGGGCCTGTTTCGTCGTACGGTCGAGATCTGCGGTGGATTTGCCAATCTGGCGAATCTGGTGATTTCGCTTGTTTTCCTCTGTTGGCGTACGGGCCGCCCGTGGATTGTTGAGTAGGACAAATCGCGTGAGGGCGACGTAGGTAGCTTGGTCGCCTTCTCGCGATTCCTTCAATTGCGGTTTGTTTTTGACGTGATGGACGTCGACCTTTCGTGGGCAGTCAAGGGCTGCGATTCCTCTACTTCGTTCCGTCGTAGAGATTCGCGTCTTGTCGCCTGCTTTCCGTCGGGTAGGTAGCACGATTCTCCTGTCGCGTTCCGTTCGAGGAGGTCGTCTCTTCTGCTTGCGAGATGCCTTGCTGATCTGCGATAGTGGGATTTAACCACTGATCAGTGTTGGTATTCCTATCACAGGGATGGTTCGAACCGTGGGTGACGAAGAGGTCAAAATCTATATATATTTAACTTCTGCGTAAGGTGTAAAAAGGAGGTTCTAACCGGAGGTTGGGTAGACCGTAGATCTCGTAAGTATGGTCTGTAAGTGGCCCCTGCGCGGGCCCCTTGCCTCGAGGTCGAATTGGACTTCCAATCCGACACATAGAGCCCAATAGTTCACCAAAATAGATCTCAAGGAAGCCTTCAACCAAGTACGAATCAAAGAAGGCGACAAATAGAAAACAACATTCCGAACACATAGAGGACTCTTCAGTACCTAGTCATGCCCTTCAGACTCACCAACGCACCCGCTACATTTCAAACAATAGCAAACCACGTCCTTAAAAAATATATAAACATCTTCATTATCGTCTATATCGACAACGTACTCATCTTTTCTCCAGACCTCAAAACACATAAAAAACACGTCCATAAGGTATTCCAGAAACTTCAGACGCCAAGCTCTATACCGAACCCAAGAAATACGAGTTCCACGTCCAGAAGGTTTAAATTTCTTAAATACGACATTACACTAGGACAAATATACATACAACCATCAAAGGTAGAAGCAGTTAAGGACTAGCCTATACCCCAGAACATCAAGGACGTACAAGCCTTCCTAGAATTCATCAATTTCTACTAACAATTCCTTAAGAACTATACTAGCATAATCAAACCCCTCAACAACCTGACCAGAAAGATACGCCATTCATTTAGAACTTAAATTACAAAAAAGCATTCATCAAAGTTAAAGATATAGTTATCTCCGAACTAGTAACTATAATCCCCGACCCAAAACGACCCTTCAAAGTCAAGACCGACGCCTCGGACTTCGCTATAGGAGCAATTCTAAGTTAACAAAATAAAAAAGAAAACTTCACCCTTACATATTCTACTCTAAAACATTTCACAAATCAAAATTAAACTAGCAAATCCACAATAAGGAACTAATAGCTATAATTAAAGCATTTCAAGAATAGAAACCATAGTTATTAGGAACCAAGCATAAGGTTACGGTCTACACGGACCATAAGAACCTCGCCAACTTCACAAAAAATAGAAATCTAAACAAATAGTAAATTAAATAGACTAAATTCCTCTCAGAATTTAATTTCCAAATTATCTACTAGAAAGGATCAAAAAACAGTAAAATAAACGCTCTCAGCAGAAGATCGGACCACAAGGTCACGGTCCCTAAGGAAACGTAGGTTATCCTTAAATTTAATAACAAGGGCGACCTTGTACTTTACTACCAAACTCCTTATAATAGCCAAGAAGGTCAATACCAGCACGACTAGAAAAATAACCCCTAAGCTCATTATAGAAATCCATAATACTAGGGTATACGGCCACCAAGGTATTACAAAGACATAAAAAACATATCAAACAACATTACGACAAGTCTACAACACAAGCAGAAGTTGCTAACGCAATCAAGGACTATAAAACCTACAGAAAAGCAAGAATAGCCCCCATAAGCCCTATAGAGAGCTATAAACATTACCAGCACTAACAGAACCATAATATAATTTCCTAGGACTTCATCATTAAACTCCCCAAGTCCAAAGAACCACTCACAAACATACACTACGACAGCATCTTAATTATCATCGACCGACTTACCAAATACGCCCTTTATATACCCTATAAGGAAATAAGCAACACCGAAGAACTAGCATATATATTCCTTAAAATAATAATCGCAAACCACGGACTACCAAATGAAATCGTTTCCGATAAAGACAAGCTATTCACCACCAAGTTCTAGAGATCCTTAATCTCATAACTCGGCGCGGACCACAAACTATTAACATCATTTTACCCATAAACCAATAAACAAATAAAAAGAATTAATCAGATTCTCAAATATACCTCCGCTATTATATAAACTACTAACAAGATAATTAGGTAGAACTTCTACTAATAGCCCAGTTTATATACAATATAGCAGTAAGCAAAAGCACAAAGGAATCCCCATTCCAGCTCAATATCGGTCACTAACCAACCGCCTATAGAGAACTACGCAAAGGACACTTACTATAAAGGCAGTAGCAGACATAAAGAAACTCAAAGAGATCCAGGCTAAGGCCACAAAGGACCTGAGTTTATACGAGAACGTATAAAGAAATATACCAACAAATCAAGGATTAGAGGACCAACCTTTAAAAAGGAGATAACGCCTATCTCCTCCAACAAAATATCAAGACGAAGCGACTAAATAACAAGTTAGACTACAAAAAACTTAGACCTTTCGAAATTATCTAGAAAGTCTCAAACGTCAATTATAAACTAAAACTCCCCGACACCATAAAGTGTCACCCAGTATTCCATATCTCACTTCTAAAGCTAGCACCCAAGGCTTATATACAAACGACCGCATCATTATAGAACCAAACTAACTGAATATAAAGTCGAACGGATCATCGATCATAGAGTTAGGAACAAAACACAAGAATTCCTAATTAAATAAAAAAACTACGGATATAAAGAAAATACATAAGAACCATATACCAACCTCTAGAATACACGACAACTTCTCAACAACTATAAAAGAACAACTAAGCCCTAGAAGGCTCACTTGTAGTAAGAAGCCCTAGGTCTACAAAAACTAGTCCCCAATGACGACTAATTAGTCTCATTTAGAGCCCCTAAGCAGCCAGATCATCTACAACACGTATCTCCTACACTTCCAAGGACCTCTCCTTAGCCTCCTATTCTTTAACGATTACATTCCACAACGGATAAGATCCGAACCACGCTCTTTTAAAAACCGCTTCTATTTCTTAAGACGAGACAAACAACTTAAGGCAGTTGCCAATTAAATCTATAAAACCTCTAAGGCCTCCTCGGCCTCCTATTCTTCACACTCTATTTTCTTCTATTCTTTAAAATAACAATTTACTACAAACACGATTAGCACCATAATAAAAATAAAAAATTAAAGAAACTCACGAGCGTTCGCCACGTCACCACTATCATAATTTATTAAAGTACGGAGTAACGCACTCGCTACAACGCTTTAAATTAAAAAATCTATCTTTATATACGGTTATACTAAAACAGGGAGAACACAGCATCGTATCGTAACTTTTATATTCAACAAGAACACCGAGAGCCTAACGATTATACTTGATCTTATCGCAACACACTTCGCAAGAATCGGATTTTTAAATACGACCTGATATAGTATTAGGACATGGTAAGAAACAAAACTTAACGGACCCTAACCTGGGTCACGACCACTTACTTATAGGTCTACAGGACTAGACCTTTAAGAGGAGGAGCTAATATTACAACCTAACGTATATAACTAACCTAAAAGCCAGCTACCGGACCACGGCAGCTACAGCATAATATATATATATACAAAACAAGGACGCAGTTACTCCTCACGGGACGGAAAAACTATAAAACAAGTCACGTATTAATAAAATAAGGATCATATTAGATCATTTTAATCTAACATGATTTAAGGTCTAAACGATCATTCTAGATTAGAATAATCTAGAATAACTAAAGAATAAGAATATATTAGGGATAAGACTTATATATAAGATAGACTTAAGCCGGGCTTAAGGACAGAC
>NW_026851348.1:0-89304 GCF_030913485.1 Colletotrichum godetiae
TAGTGAAATCTTGCGGGATTCACCGTAAGGTCTTTTACCGTAATGCTAAAGAAATTATAGTAGAATCTCCCTAATATTTATGAGAAATCGTAATACTACCGGCACCCTTATATTTACATATAATACCCTACCTCGAGGTCCACCTAGATTACAATATATAATATTTACACTGCGGGCAACGTCATATTGTATTAGCATATCGTTTGCGTTATAAGAAGCTAAATAAAAAGTTCTACCTAGACTCGATAATTCCATCCATTTACAAAGACCATAGAGAAAATAAATAGATACTAACGTCGAGTCAGCTACAATCCTTAAACAAATAAAAGACTATAATTACTATTAAACGTCGCACCGGGGCTAACGTAGCTAGAAGAGGTTATGACTTGCAAGAACTGCACCGGTATTAACATCCTTTATCAATAAATCCACAGAGTATTAGTAATTATGGTCCTTAAAGTAGCTAGTCGCCATATTACACATTCTACGTCTACACATAGATAGGAGACTACGAAGGCCACCGCATTTACACTTCAGGGTGGCGCATAAGCCTAGAAGAACTACTAGTACACAAAATCATAAAAATCATTTTAAAACACTAGAGCATAAAATACATTACGTTTGTCTCAAATTTTCGGATTATGGTTTTAAGACTATAAAGTCGCGTTTTCCTAAAGAGCGGATTCCACACCCTCAATCCTATACGTCTAGACTTATTCTAATTTACTTGACCCCTTTCATCGCCTACGATAAACCTAATCTAAACTCCTATAGAACTTTTACCATTCATAATCCACTATAGATGCCAGACACAATAACTCCAGATAACCAAAAACGAAAACGGCCTTGGAGCAGCTTAATTCCTCTCAATACTCCAAGTATCCTCTACAAAACGATCGTCAAGTCGCTGAGAAACCAGCCCAACGACAACGGCCACTCCACCCCGGCCAACGTTACCACCATTCTCCAACAGCCCTCCTCTCCAGCTCACTGGTACCGCGGCCTCCAGCACGGGTACTGATCAGGGAACCAGGCCAAACACTCCTCGCAAGCGTCGTCTAGGCCAATGGTCTGCCATACCTGCCTCTTGGCGCAGGGTTTCTGGATGAGGCTCGCGGGTTGGCAGAAGCGGGCAAAGGTGAAGGAGAGGTGCTTGCACATGAAGGCGTGGGCGTAGTATTGGCACATTGTGAGCTTGTGCTGTTGAGCTCGTGTTGGATGAGGAGGTTGTGATTGTGATAGAGGGAGTCGGTTGCTTGATGTTGCGAGAAAGTGAATATCGAAATGTTGAGAATGAGTGATTGAAACTTGGCGTATGAAGGAACAGCTTTGCTTGTTGACGGGTTCTCTCAGACTAATGAGGCTTTGTGTTTCCAGGGAATGTGTCTCAGCAAGTGGTGATAGATAGTTGCGACTGAGAGTCTTAAGTTCAGACTTGGACAGAGAGTGAGGCTCGCTCGTTGGTATCTTGATAGGCGTGTAAGAAATGAATGTGATACTATTGGATCAACAACAAGATCCAAAATATCTAAAGCACACCTGAGAAATACTGACCACACGGGCACGTATTTGTAGTTTCCCATGTCTTGCAAACACATCATTGTTAAACATACCAACGTCAGCACAGTTTGCCTACGTCGGGCACCAAACCACAAGCTACGGCATCACCTCGATCCTACCAGACAACACCGTTTGAGAAGCTGTAGGAAGCCTCCTCCACCCTTACCCTACACGGCACTCGAGCCGAAGGCGAGGTACGACCAAAGACAAAAAAATCAAGGACGAAACTCCAAACCGAAGCACCGATATCTATCAAATCTCCTCTCACAAGCAGGGCGTGGGTCCGCGGGTCGCCCGAAAGCTGCAGCATCCCGCTCCGGGAAAGCAAACGGTGGCTACCGCGGCCAGGAACCAGGAACGAAGCGACGCTGAGTCTCAAACGGAACCCTCTACTCTTATTCGAGAATTTTGAAGGACACACACGGGGGAAAGAATGCTTTGGGTCCGGCCACTCTTGCATTCAGCTTCACATGTTGATCGAAAAGACAACTGGCAAAGGGGTGTGTTGCACTGTCTGATGAATGCATCCACGTTCCAAAATGTGGTGCCCGACCAACGTCATGATGTCTCTCGTGCTGAATTTGAGGCAAGTCGACACGACCAAGGGGATCCCTAACGGCTGGTCTATCTTCAACCTCACCCGGCATCGAGGCTGTGATCGTAGCATATAGGGCTGCAGGTCCCATCATCTCAGGATCGCAGTGTAACGCAGTCGAGAAGCGAGTCCGACCCGGAGTGAGATGACGAGGTCGTACAGTCTGGTGGCGGAGTGCGCAACATTGGGGCTGGCAGAAAGTACGACGGCCGCTCTCACCTGTGGACGACAACACATAGAGAGAGGATGCGTTTGTACTGCGACCTCAATCGCTCCGTTGGAGACATGTACAGAAGTTGGCAGGCCATGTCATAAGGCACGCCTGCACGTGTGGTTTTTGTCTGCACCCACTTACACAAAGCAGGGCTCGCCACCCGAGAAAAGCTCCCATCATGTCTCTCGACAAGGCGGAGTGGAGGTGGACCCATCAAGAGACATGGAAGAATGCGTGAATCCAAGATGACATCGGTGACATACACAGTAGCCGCAAGAACCTGGAGGCCTATTCTTCACCGCCAGTCTTGGTAGTGCCTTTTTGTTGCTGCTGGTACTGCTGCTCACTTCTGCCGTCGTTAGGCCGTGCTTCAGTATGTAAGCGGTATGTTGGGTTTCTTGTATTCTTAAAGATCGAACGCCATTCAGTGAAGAATAAGCTGGTGAGGTGAGAAGGAGGGGCGGCCGCATTGATCATGGCCAAGCGTAGGTTGGTTATGGGCCATAGGCTTGTCAGATCCAGGGTCATTCTTCTCTTCACTATAATAATCTGCTTCATCGGCACTCGTGTGTTGGCGTGGCGTAACAGTGCGAGGTGTTCCCTGGGGCGCTGGGATTGGAATACGCGCAGTTGTCAGGCGCAGCGAGGCCGTTGGCTTATGCGCTGGCACCATTGAGGCCTCTGGGAGGCCGCACATGAGGTCGGCGAATCGCGACTGAGAGTAGGGGGAATCTTTACACTTTGGACTTTGGTACAGTGAAAAAAAAAAAAAAAAGAGGTGGCTGGGATGCCGAGAATTGAGTCTCGCGCAAAAGGGACGTTTTCCCTGCTTTGAGAAAGCGCGCCGCGTCCCGTTGGTCAGATCAGAAGGCGATCAAGAGACGTTGGGCGCTAATCCAAAAGTAGACTAGACTGAACCGGGTCGGGGCCACTGCCAAACGCTGGCGGATCGAATGAGGAGTACGTACCTCATTTGGGTGGAAACACCGAGGAGCACAACTTCACAAGTTGTTCCACGACGGACGACTTGTGCCATTTAACCCAGTCTTCCTCGTACAATACGGCTTTGTGCAACATGGATCGGTGAATACACCACGATGTCCGAGCAGCATTTGTTTCGGGACGTGGGCTGGGTATTCTGAAACCCCCAGACTGACCAGGGTGACAGTCGCACGGGCTATTTATTCGTTGCTGTTCAAGGGCGACGGGAAGGATACTCGAGTCTCACTTTCGACAGTCGACATCCGGCCACGTTGTGCGCCTTCGAGCCCCTTGCTTTGCCTTTGCCTGCGTATCCGTAGAGTGCATCAAACACTCTGGGCACGGCCAGAAGTAGGCTTGCGTGGGGAGCATACGACCGATATCAAGTTGCCAGCAGCGGGCCACCAGAGCGCATTGCGCCTGTCTGTGTGGGCGCATGGCGAAGTCTCAAAGCACCGCGAAAGACAGGTTCGGCGAAGTGAGGGAGGAAAAGCAAGCAAGACAGCGGCCCAGGCTGATTTGTGCGCATCAAGCGAGATGGCATCTCCCGTGTCTCAGCCCGGCGTGATATGATGATCTGACGGGAACAGTGTGAGAAGATGCTTGGAAGTAAGGATCGTGTCGCGTCAAGTTTGGCCGCCGTCGTCGCAGCGATTGGGACAGACTCCTATCCGTCTCGAGAGCCGAAGAAGACAATGTCTGCGCATACTCGTAGTCATAGAGGAGTCCAGGCCAGCCGAGCAAGCTGCTATGTGGTGAAGGATACTCGAGAGTTGAGACCCCGCGGACCCTTGGGACAATTAGTTGGGAAGTCGGCTTGTCTCGGAGCGTAGTCCCGCGCGTCAGACGGAAAGCGCGGCGCTATCGCGTCGTCGGCGTCAATTCAGATCACATAGCATCCTAGACCTAGGGTTCAGATGAACGGCGCTTGGTCCCGTAGCGCGGTCATGTGGAAAGCTTGGATGGCGAGTGACTGGGCGGGCCGTCGAATAACGGAAGAAGCACGTCGTAATGCGGTCGGTATCAAGTATTCGCAGGATGAAGCAATGACTGAGGTGATTACAGCATTGCCGCTGCTTGTTCGGAGAGCGAGCTGGAAGAGGAAGATTGCCGATGGGTGGAAGAGAGGGCCGGTGGATGCAAGGCAAGCAGCAAGAAAGTGACCAGGAAGGATTCCCGTCTTCGCTCCCACCTTGGTGGTGTGTCTGGCTCTTTCGACTTTCCATGCTGGGGGCCTGGGGCAAGTGGACAAGTTCGCAATTGCAAGTGCTCATCTCACTCACACCTGAGTTCAGAAGGGAAGCGGGTCGCAGGGATCCCAACTTAGGTACCTTCCAGGTTACCTTAGCGCGGGCATCTTTCTACCCCCCGCCCCGTGTCCCCGTCCAAGTTCGTGGGAAACGGTGCCTGTGCTTGGCTTACCTTGCCTTACCTTACCTTACGGAGTACGGATACCTTGACTTGCACACTTGCAAGCCTTGTTCCCAGGTTGTTTCCTGCCTCCGTCCAGTCCAGCTCCAGCTTTCACTTTCCAGCCCAAGCTCTAGTAGCTCCAGTTCCGGTACCAGTTCCAGCTCCAGGCAAGCTCTTCTTCTTTCTCTTTCTTTCTCACCACTTTGGCTGAATATTCCTCGTACCTACGAATACCTAGCTTTTCCAGCCCCAGCCTAAGCAATTGGAGGCTGATGTCACTTGCGCCCAATCCAACAACCGTCTTCGCACTCGATTCCGCCGGGGCTCCCACATCAATCACCCTCGAGCCTTAACTCACACGGTGCGCGCGTCTTCCGAGGGGTGGACAACTCATCTTGCAGCTTCTTGCCCCCCCTCATCCAACCTACAATACCCGACTTCATTCGCTGCCTTTCGTCTCTGTACGACATAGCCCACGGCCGCTGTTGCTGCTCCCACTTCTCTCATCGCATAAGCACCCGACCCCTGGTGCTCAAAAACTCCATCCTCAGACGTCCTATCGCGTAGCCGCCATTACCTGTACGGTACCGTACCCGTTGGGTGACTTCGTCATTCATCCGTACCAGTACCCTAGAAAGTGCCTCCATTCCCACCCGGCCTCGGCTCTCCAAGCTCTACACCACCTACCTATCTTACGGCCAGACCGCGCAGGAGCTCTTGCAAAGGCCCACACTCGTTCATGCACAATACGACCGCACGCCCCAGTCCTCTGCGCCTTTGTCTGCAAGCTCTCCTTTAGGGCACATATAACCTGCAGCTACCTACATTACCTTACATTACATTACATCGCCGGAACCCGTCTCAAAACTTACCTGCATCGCTGCCATTCCTCGACTCATCCTTAACCACTGTCGAGATGCCTTCATAGCCCGACATCCAACATAGTATCTCGTAACACCTCAATTCCACGACCGCGACTGCTGCCAGCCGTCTCATCTCGTCTGATTCGGTTCCGCCAGCTCCCACCAAGACGTTGACGGAACTTTGGCACTTGGTCCCGCCCCCGCAGCCACGCCTACGCTCTCGCTCACGCCCACTTTTCACCGCCTCCTACGCCGGCATTGCCCTCTGACACTCGTTTATTCTCCCAGGGATCGCCCTCGTAGCCCATCAGATAGCTCACCTACGCCTGCTTTCCAAAGGCCTCTTGACGAAAGCCCGCCCAAGCACTGAGCGACGTCGTCATGCTATTTGCGAAAACGACCACTCAATCACTCATCTTCTCACTTGAGCCTCATCCTGCTCTCACTTGGATAATCAATTTCTGCGCCTAGCAAGTTGCCATTTGGTCGAACGGTCGGACACCCTCACTAAATACTTACTGTAATGTATTATACCTGTGAGTAACCATTTCTTCCAGATTACACTCAATGCGATCAACGCCCGTAGTCGCTAACAACCGGCAAAACTCAGTCTCATTATCAGGCCAAAGATAAAAACGCCATCGGCTTGTTCTGTTTCACGGATACCATCTCACCCTCGAGCTTTCCGCAGCTCTCATAATTCTGGCGCATTCACTACTGCCCGCGACTCACTCCCGGCCATTGACGCCCTTCTACTCAGCGACTTTGATTCAGCGCCAAGAACGGCACTTAATTATTTATTGGGAATTCCCCGGCTATTTTCAGTCAGCTTCCTCACTTTGGGCTTGCCACTTCTTCGACAAGTCTAGGAAAGCAGCGATACTAATCTCCGCCATCTCACCCGCAGCACACGTGCGAGCCAGTCCCAATGGCTTCCTCCGAAGTGGACCAGAAGTTCCTCGGAAAATGGGCCAAAACCGTCGAAAACGATAATCCCCTCTTATCATCAATGCTTTACAAAATCCTCGGGCTCTCTCTAAGCCTCGCAGAGCAACTTGTCACAGCGAAGAAACAGCGCAGACCCGATGCCGCCCGCGCACCGCAGTCCCTCGACCTCATTTTCCACATTATCTGGCTTTCAAGGGAGGGCCTAGTGATGCTCCAGCAATATGTGATTCCTATGGTGGGAAACCACACAGAACTCCGGGTATTGGCGTACAAGCTACGAGCATCGTTCTACCACATCTTCGTCCTGTTTCATAACAAACCTGCAGTGTCCACCATGGGCATCGCAACTCCAGACACAATGGCTGGATTAACCCCACCAAGGTTGGACAAGGGCAAAGGAATCGCAAGGGAGGACTGGAACTCATCACAAGGCTCAATACAGCCTACGCATGCCCTTGAGGGCGGCCCAGTGAACCCTCCGCCGGGTTTCGCTCCTCGAAGCGCCTCCGACCAACCCGCCGCTTTCCTCGAGCCGCCGAGAGACTACCTCCCCGAAGCGCACAAGTACTTCAAGGAGGCGATTGCCCTGGCTGACCAACACCTCTGGGGATCCCACTCATTACGACTCTCTGTCAAGACGGAATACGCCGCGTTCCTCTACGAGTGTGTACACGACGCTGACGGGAGCCGGAAACTAGCCAAGGACGCCATATCCGAGGTCTACGAGGCGACCGAGGGCATGGATGACGACATGTTTTCTGACGCTTGCGAGCTGGTCACTGTCCTGGGCAAGATGATGAAGCGAGGGCTTGGGTCGAGCAACAACACTTTGACTAAAGGAACAAGCCCTACTCCGGCTGCACCTCCAGGATCGACTATGGCCCCTGGAATGGAGAACCCCATTTGAGGGGTAGCTTGATTCAATGATGACTATCCTATGTCTTGGGTGGGGCACACTCGATCTTACTCCATCTCCGGTCACAAGTGCCTCGGGATGTAGCTTGGTGATGCTCGTCCGAGACTCCTGCTCCGACTAATGGCGAAAGCCACGCTCCGGGTTGCGTATGACGACCTTTCTTACCTGAAGCCGGGTAACTCTTCCCCAAGCTTCATCGATGTATAAAAATTCAGCTCGATAGATTGCCGCCGCAGCGGAGTTGAGCAGGTCGAGGGGGGCAATCTTGATACTTTGAGCGCATACAGCATCTCAAACGGCGCACTGGGTGGCATATAATATTACAGCAGACCCCTTCCACAGTTTCAAGGGCTGCTTACTTGTACTTATATTGGATACGGCAAGAACGGGAGGTGAATTGAAAAGGTGGGTTTTTTTCTCTACATGCGCTACGTAAGATGGCCGTTTTTTTGTTGTTGTAATAGTTGATTCCATTGATACCCCGTCCTCTGCGGTGGCTGCTGGTGGTAGTCTGTACTTTTCCTTTCTGTAGGGGTTCCAAGACTTGGGCATTTCTTCTATGCAAGTTGTATTCCATGGTAACTGAGATGCTTTGAGAGAAACACAGACCAACCATAAATCATGAACAACATAGCATGCAGAAAAAGTTCGTATCGAGTATGGAGTATCAACTGTGAATTTGGTTTCTCTCTCTCTCATTCGGCTTAGCTTTGCTACGTTCTGGACGCTTCCCACCCCCAAATCCCTGTGAAGTAGCAGAAAGAAAAGAAAATGCAAAAGTTGGCTGGCTATGGTAAAGAATCCTTAGTCCTCCTCATAGTGAGGAACTACCCTGTTTACCCAGATACAGCCCAAAACACGAAAACAAAACGCAAATTATTCCCCCGTCTATTCCATTATCCCGGATTCCCGACCCCAATTCTTTTTGGTATCCCGTAGCCCATCACACCCGTCTAAACCCAGATGTCCCAAATCAGTTTCATGATCAAAGTCTTGTAGACGAAAAAGGGTGAGGCCGTAACCGTCGTCATCATCATTCGTCAGTCGTCACCCCCCTCGAGTCAGGCATCTCATGGGGTCGCATCTCGCAAACAAGCGTAAAAAAAAAAGAAAGGGAGGGGGGTATCAATCTTCGTCATCATTGACTAGAGCATCCTCAGGAGCGTCCCGACCCTCGTTAGGGTCCAACAGATCCTCACTATCGGCCACCGAGGAAGCCCAACTCCGCACGCCGGCGGCCTTGTCTCGGTCCTCTTCGGCCTCGCACCTCGACTTGATCATATGAAGCGGCACCATTCGGCCCGTAGCGTTAAAAAAGTTGGCCTGCATCTCGAGCCACTTTGTCGCCTCCCTCTTGGACACCACAGCCGCGAGGGTCGCGTCGTCGCGGCGCTGCTGTCTGTCTGCCGGGCTGGGCGCTCGTCTACTGGCGGGAGCAGGAAGCGGCCTCTTTCTCTTATGGGATGCTGCCGGCGCGGGAGGGTAGAGTGCTGGGTGGACGTGACGGCGGATGTAGCGTTGTTGGCCGGCGAGTTCGCGTTCGTATTTAGCTTGGGGTTCGGCGTCGTTGTCGTCTGCGCTGGTAGCGGAGGACTTTGACACGGAGGCCGAGGAGGTGTCGTGGAGGAGGTTGAACCGGTCTCGGTAGGATGAGCTCGGGGTCTCCTCGTTGGAGTCTGAGGTAGCAGGCTTTGACGACGAGGTTTCTGACGGGGTGGGCTTGGAAGGGTTGCTTCTTTGTCTGGGCTCCTTGGGCTTGGGCTCGGATTTCTTCGCCTCTAGCTTCTTGCCCTCAGTGATCTTGACTTCCTTGAAAGGTTTCTGTGACTTTTTCGGCTTGCCATCGGCCTTGAGGGTCTCGTTGTTCTTCTGCTTCTGCTTTTCGGCCTTGTCGTCATCTGCCTTCTTTGCCTCGTCTTGGCTCACAGCGGTTTTGTCATCAGCCTCAGTATCGGCCTGAGATCCAGCTTGGATGGACTCTCCTCCGGATTCGGTCGAATTGGCAACGTTGATCTTCAATACGTGCCATCGCTTTTTGACCTCGTTCTTGCCTCTGTTGATTGCGTTGCCTATGGAAGCCCAGCTCTCACCACCCTCCTTCATACTGATGATGAGGGCATCCTCTGAGTCCGTCCACTCGCCTGCGCTTGATGATTGAGCGCCAGCAGAGGCATCTCCGCTCTTTGAAGATGTATCGTCGGTTGTGGTCTTATCTTCTGAGGCTGTCTCGCCAGAAGCTAACGTTTCAGCTACCTCTGAACTGGCAGCTTCTGATGTGACTCCAGAAGATGTTTCTGCTTCTGTGGCCACCTTACTTTCGGTATCTGCGGTCTTGCCCTTCTCGCTTGGCTTCGTCTCAAGGTCGACCTCACTATCAGCAACGTCTGTACTGACTTCCGAACTCGCAATGCTGGTTGACTCTCCAGATGTGGTTCTGTTGTCAGGCTCGGTGAGTTCCTCAACATCAAGATCTCCAAACAAGTCGACAAGGGTCATGGCGTCATCGTCAGTCACCGCTGTAATGGAGGATGTGGCATCGTCAACCGCCATGGCGGCCTTATTCTTAGTCTTGGTCATTGTGTAGGCATAAGTGTGTTGATTCGTGAAGAGTTAAAGAGGTAAAACTGGGATGTGTATTAGTAAAGCGAAGTGTAAATTTGAGAAGGGAAGTTTGGCTGGAACTGTAGCTCACTTTTCAAGTTTGGTCTGCCTGTAACTACCCTGAATACCAAAAAGGTGTGAAATTGGCAGTCGTTGCTTCCGTTCCAGGAATTCCTGCAATCGTCCAATCTGCGATATTCAGTCCGCCGATTGACAGCTGCCGATTGTATTCAGAAGACGCGTTGATTGATGCTGCACTTCGAGTTCTTGCTTCTGAGGTTGGTCGGGCGCTGTCTATGGACTTGGTTGTGATGTTGATGAGTTAGTTGTAGGTAAGCCCCTACTTTGTGATTGATGTTGGAAAACGATGGTGAGATTGCAGTGTTCTCTTGATAGATTTATCAATGAAAGTGCCAGCTGAGAAGTCACAATTGGCGATGGTCACAAAGTCGTTCTTTGTGTGAAGTTTGGTGTGTAGTTGGAAGAAAGAATAGAGGGTCAAGTGAACGGTTGACCTTGCCGATGGCTGAGGTAGGTGAAGTTGGCAAAGGAGGCAGGAGCCAGTAGTCACAGGGGTAGAAATCAGGAAGCTACGATTTCACCCAAGCAGGAAGAAACAACGTTCCGTCATTCTTTCCCAACCAGACAGGCATACCCTCCCAAAATTTCAATGGGCAATCGAATCAATTCTGTAAGGTAGGTAAAACCCAGAAAAGAAGAGGAAAAATCTGCTTGTGGCTATAGTGAGCACGAGCACGAGCACGAAAATAACTAAAAACGTGAAGCTGGCTTTGACAACCAAGATGAGGTAGGTGGCAGAGGACCTCCTTGAAAGCTATTAATACGGCTTCATCAGACTGCCAAAGTGTCAAACTTCAGCTTGAGCGGTTAAATGGGGCGGGCCAATCAACGAGCATGAACCATACGGGAAGTGTGCGTATGCAGCATCAATGATCAGACACCACATCAGTCATGGTGGGACGAAGGGACGAAACGCCGCGGTTCGGGGTCCCTAAGGTTCTCCAAGTTCCATCCCCCCCCCCCCCCTTCGCTGGATCTTAAAGTATCCTCCGGTCTAGAACAGGCGAGACCGGGCGGCAGGGCGATCTGCCGAGTGCATGGCGTCAACGGGTTGACATGTTATGGGTCCTGTCGATCTACATGCTGAAAATAGGCGTTAATTGTGCGACGTGCTGAGTGTGATATTGAGTGGGAAGTTTGGTAAGTTTGGTAGAGCTATGGTCGGTCGCGTGGGGGGAGGATTCGGAGGAGTGGGATATGTGGAAAATACCAATGTGATGTTAACGACAAGGTCCGGGGATTGGTCCAAGGCGCTGAGCCTCTGATGCAGGTCCGGCACCTAATAAGGTACCATACTCCGTACTTTACGAAGTAGATGTGTATACGGAGGTGCGTCTCAATAGTCCTTGCAGTTGCTGCCAAGACCAACCCCTACCATAGACAGGGGAGTCGACAAGGGGCTGGCTAGGGTGTATACAAGCGGCAGAATTCGGCCACTTCCACCTACTATAATTATCGTTAATTTAGTAGTAAAAAGTCGTCAATTAAGGTTAATTAATGGTCGTTTAATAGTATAATCTAGCCCGACGACCCTCTTTATATTTATTACCGCCCTCTAAAGTAATTATTTATTAAATATGGTGAGGTACCCTTTTTATCTATTTTTAAATCTCCTCTTACAGTAATACTTTCTAGTACTCTTACTAGTAACGTACTATTTCGGCCCGTAATAAAGGCGCCCCTTTCTTAGTAATCTATCTCTTTATTTATAATTAATAAGGTTTAATAGGATTAAAGTCGGGCAAATTACCTAGCTAGAAAAGCTTTATAATCTCGAAAAGGCTATATATATAATAAATAAAATAATGGTCGTAAGCGGGTACCTTATCCTTTTATACAATTAGATTATTAAATAATCCTTTAATATAAGGGAATAATTTAAGTAATAAGATCTCTTTACGGTATCTATACTAGTTAATTCCGCCTTTACCATTCTATATTAATTTACCTAACTTCGTATTTTAATTAAATTAGGGCTTATAGCCCGGTTAGTTCTATAAGCTTATTTACTCTATACTACTCTCGAGCTCTTACTATTAACGTCGAACGGGCTCGAACTCTATATTAAGCTCGGTAATTATTATATCGGTAGCCTTCTTTTTAATAGTAGTCTCGGGAATCTAATAATAGTACGGCCCTTTTAAATTATATAAAAAAGACCCTTAAAATATAAATTTAAAATAACCCTTTTACCTCTCTTATATATACTATTTAAAGTAAGCCTCGTCTAGGTAATATTAGAGCTTATAGCTATTATAGTAATGGTTAAGGGTAACTGTTGGTATTCCTATCACAGGGATGGTTCGAACCGTGGGTGACGAAGAGGTCAAAATCTATATATATATAACTTCTGCGTAAGGTGTAAAAAGGAGGTTCTAACCGGAGGTTGGATAGACCGTAGATCTCGTAAGTATGGTCTGTAAGTGGCCCCTGCGCGGGTGTTACGACCCAACACATATGACGAGGCCAGGGTCTCGCCCCACAAGGCCTGCGGCGGCTACCACACCATATATGCGGAGGAACGGATTCAGGGTGACTCCTCTCGGGTCGGAAGAACTATGGACAAGTCACGTGATGATAAGAAGGACCGACGGACGATAAGCGGTCCATGGACAGGACCGACGAGACAAAGGCGGTCCACCCCTGTAGGACCGACATCGTGATATCGGTCCCAACCACAAAGGAACTGTTCAGATAGTATACGGGACTTGTATATAGGATGGACTTGAGCCGGGCTCAAGGACAGACTTTCCATAGCTTCTTCAGCAATCAACTTAGTATCAGATCTTGCGATCACTTTCAGCTATCTTCACTGAGAACCCTTCTGACAAGACTACGATTGATCACCGAAGCCTTACCTACCTCACGACTTACAGACATAGCTTCAGGGAAGCTATCCACGACTACGACACGCTGTTTATTAGTATCGCAGCCTTAACTTCTGCAAACATACTCACTACGACTAGCTGGCCGTAACAGCGGGCCCCTTGCCTCGAGGTCGAATTGGACTTCCAATCCGACAGTAACCGTAGTCTCGTCTAACTATATAACCTGCTTTTAATTATTAAGGGTCTAATATTAATAATCGAGGCACTATTTAAGTTACTTTTACTATATCCTTTTTATTAAGCTTAGCTTACGGGTTAATTTAGTCTTAAAAAAGCTATAACGACGAAGGATTTGCTAAATAGTTATTATAAATATATTAACGCCCTTATCCTTTAATAAGTCCCTAATAATATTAATATAATTCTTTTTACGCCTATACTAATTATAGTAAACCTTGCGGATAACGGTATTGTTAACCTTTTTTATCTATTTAATTAGATAGCTACTTCGGGGGGCATCTTTATAATAGGCAGGCTTAATTAAGAAGATAGGAATAATTAGGTCGAATCCGTTCTTTTTTATACAGGTAAGAACGTTATAAATAGTTTAAACTAGAATTTCTAAAACCTAAAAGACCTATTTAGCAGTCCACCTAATAAGTTAATTTTATAAAATAAGAATTACTACCCTAATACCTAGATCTAACTTCTTTTTTATCGGTATCTTAAGATCCATATTAAAGAAAAAAGAGCAACGTAGTAAGTAACAATTTAGCGGTTTTAATATTATCGTAGGATTAATAGTAATATCGTAATAGCGGTATATAGGGTAAAATCGTTACTATAGGCAGTACTAAGGGGAAAGTAAGTAAAGTGGGTCAAGATCAATCCCTAGGCTCTTATTGGTTCAGATAGGCAGTAATTGTGGGTCTGGGGCTTGGCAGCGACTGCAAGGACTATTGAGACGCACCTCCGTACCATACATGAGTGACGGCCAATCATGCCCCCGGGCTTACTCATCGTCCTGAACCCGCCGTCGGTGGTTGCATTTCGGTCTCTGACTGAAATGGGCGACTAGCGGCCTTCTCTCTCTCACTGGCCAAGAAGTTCTCGCAAGGCCTGAAACAGCAACCAACTCTTCTCTCACCAGCGACGGCCGTACAAACTCACTCATCCCAACACCCACCATATCTCATATCCCACATCCCATATCGCACACGCCAAAATGGCAGCGTCGTCTTCACTGCCCGATCTGCCACCCAATTACCTCAAGGCTCTTGAGCTGATCGACGAGGCCCACAAGCAAGACCCCAGACCATCGTCCGTCGAGTCGGTGCCTTTTGAGCTTCACTATGCCCAGAAGATGACCCGCTGGCTCGCCGTGAGGTGTCCGGCGGCGCCTCCGGTCCTACAACTGGCCTGCCGAGCCCAGCATTTCAGGAGGTAACATTCGCAATTAAGCAATTTTTTTTCCCTTTTTATACTTTTTACCTTTTTCCTTTTTTAACATAAGCAATTCCATGCAATGTGATGTGCATGTCAAGCATATCATGGCGATGAATAAGGATAACCCCCCTCCCTAGTCATTCACCGGCCTCACTTTCTGACTCACCTGATTTGCAACCCGTAGATGGGAGATTCCCCGCAACACATACCCAATGACCCGTCCGGGCTACCTCACCTGGCGCGCGAAGCTCAAGTCCCAAGCCGCCGCCCAGGTTGCTGAGCTTCTCACCTCGTCGTCCGCCATTCAGCCCGCGATTCCCCAGGAGGACGTCGACCGCGTGGCGGCGCTCATCCGCAAGGAGAACCTCAGCAAGGACGACGAGACGCAGGTCCTCGAGGACGTGGCGTGTCTCGTCTTCCTTGACGATCACTTTGACGACTTTGAGAGCAAGGAGGAGGTTGACGAAGACAAGATTATTGGCATCTTGCGCAAGACGTGGGCCAAGATGAGCGAGGAGGGACACGCGCTGGCGTTGAAAATGAACCACAGCGAGAGGGCTTTGAGTCTCATTGGGAAGGCATTGGCGGGGTGATGTCGCGCGAGATTCGTATGAGAGGTTTTGGAGAGGTAAATTCTACATGAAAAAGAAATAAAAAAATAATTCTCTCCCACCATGAGACCATGACCCCACGACCCAATGCGATATCGGTGATTTACAGTGATGACGACCTCTGTATCCGTGCTTTTTTAGCGAGCGAGAAAATCCTCCAGCTCCCTGGGGGGGCCAATCCACCCCCGCCCGCCTGCATGGGGGGGCGGCCATCATCCATGGGCAATTGCCAGAGTTGCATCAAAAGGGAAACCCGGGGAGGACGGCACGCTGCAGCCCCACCGCCCCCGAGTGACCCTCTCGGCGCAATACCGCCCGAAATCGACTACCCTCTTCGGTGCCGGGACATATCAGACTACGCCTTGGCGCCCGGCCCGCGACGACATACAAAGACGGTGATTCAAGACCACACCTCCCAACGTCCTCCCTCCGTCTCACGCCTTGCTTCTACCCATCTCGCGTGTGACCTCCAGATAAGACTATGCCCCCTCTTACACTGACGCCCGCCGAGGTATCAAAACACAACCGCCTCGACGACCTCTGGCTCGCCATCGACGGCGCCGTGTACGATTTCACAGATTTTGTCCGCGAGCATCCAGGCGGCATCGCCGTGATCCTCAAGTGCGCAGGCAAAGACGCAACTGAGGTCTACTCTGAAGTCCACGGCCCCAACCTGGTCAAGTCGACCATTCCCACCTCGCACCACAAGGGCGTATTACCACCAGGAGCCATCATGGCCAAGCCTCAACCTCACAAGTGGCCGCAGCAGCAAGATCCATCCCACAAGCAAAACAGCCAAACACCATCACCACCAACCACACCCTCAAAACCTCCCCTCACCACCCTCATAAGCGCCCACGACTTCGAATCCGCAGCCTCCACCTCCCTCTCCCCCAAAGCCTGGGCCTTCGTCTCCTCCGCCGCAACAGACCTCCACACAAAAACCCGCAACGCATCCCTCTACTCCCGCATCACCCTCCGCCCCCGCGTCCTCGTCGACGTCGCCGCCGTCTCCACCGCGACAACAATGCTCTCCCACCCGATGCGGTCCCCCATCTTCTGCCCCCCCACCGCAATGGCCCGCCTCGTCCACCCAGACGGCGAAAAGGAACTCGGCCGCGCCTGCAAGTCCGCCGGCGTACCGCAGTGCGTCTCCGTCTCCGCCTCCTTCCCGCTCGAGGACATCCTCGCCGCCCAGCGCGAGCACGTACCCACAACCCCGTACGACGTGCCCGTCTTCTTTCAGCTCTACGTCGACAAGAACCGCGCCAACTCGGAACGCTTACTCCGCTCCGCCCAGGCGCAGGGCGTGAAGGCCCTTTTTCTCACAATCGACGCCCCGATCCCGGGGAAACGCGAGGCCGACGAGCGCGTGGCGTCCGACGAGTCCCTGGGCTCCCCCATCTCCGGCGCCCGCGCCGTCAACGACGCCAAAGGCGGCGCCCTGGGCCGCATCATGGGAAGCTACATCGACGCCTCGGTAAATTGGTCCGACATCGCCTGGCTGCGCCGCACCGTTCCTGGCTTGCCCATCGTCCTCAAGGGCGTGCAGACGTGGATGGATGCCGAGCGGGCCGTCGAGGCCGGCGTAGAGGCTATTGTTCTCTCCAACCACGGTGGGCGAAGCCTCGACACGTCCCCCGCGACTATCATGGTGCTTTTGGAGCTGCAGAAGAACTACCCTCATGTCTTTGACCGAGTCGAGGTGTATGTGGACGGCGGCATCTCGCGCGGGACAGATATTTTCAAGGCGTTGTGTCTTGGTGCCAAGGCTGTGGGTGTTGGTAGGGGATTGTTGTATGGGCTTAATTATGGTGCCGAGGGCGTGGAACGGTACATTGAGAGTGAGTCTTGTTCTGGTCTCATATATACGTGAACTTCCTGGGCGATGCATGCCAGGTGAGAGATGACGAGAATGCTGACTTTTTCCTAGTTCTGCGCGACGAATTGGAGACGACGATGAAAATGTGCGGCGTCACGAATCTAAATCAGGTTCATCCGGGTTTCCTTAATACGTTGGCCGTGGACCACCTCGTCCCGGGACGTCAGGACAATCCCAACACACCCTGGCGCCGCGACGTACACAGCAAACTGTAATTTGATAATGAGTGTACGAAAGAATGCACTAGTAGTGACATGTTTCACGAAACCTCTTGGCAATCTCTTGGTTATATCTCAATTGCTTTAAAGAGGGTTCAAAAGCCCGTTGAGGCCATATAAAGGACTTTGGGTATTACATATACACATAACGATAGTTGCCCCTTCATAAACCTGTCCCACACCATTGCTAACTCCGTATTCACAACAGCGTGTGAGAGCTTCGCATACCTCCAAGCACCCCGCAATCATACTTGAATTAAATCCGTCATAAACACCTAAACCATCAACCGCGCTTTTCCACCTTTGACCGCCCGTGTTCATGTCGGCAGCCGCTCAAGCCAACTCGCGTAGCTCGTTGTCGCCCCTGTGAGCAGGCAGCTCAGACGCGAAGCCCGGCTGCTGGTGATGCTGCTGCTGCTGTTGAACCGGCGCCGGCGGCTGTCCCTGAGCGGGAGGAGGTGCGCTGTAGTAGCCCCCTTGCTGCTGCTGCTGCGACTGCTGCTGAGGAGGATACGTCCCCTGCGTCGGGCTGACGCTGTTCTGAGACGGCACATACTGCGGCACACCAGACTGGTACGTGGGCGACGGGCTCATGGGTGGCGGGCTGGCGGGCGGGCTAACGCCGTTGTTGCTCTGGTCATAGGATCCCGTGGTGACATCGTACTGCTGCTTCAGCATGCTCTGTCTGTTATTGTTGTCCACGGGGGTGAAGCCTTGCGGGTAGTGGCCTTGCTGTTGCTGGGGAGGGTACCCTTGCGGCGACGGCTGCTGCGTCGGCGGGGCGGGCTGCTGGTACATCTGAGGCTGTCCCTGGTTAGGCGGCGGGGGTCCAACGTAAGACTGGTGAGCGGCCTGGTTGTTGCTGTTGACATTGTTGTTGTTGTCCTTCTTCTTCTTACGGAGGAGGAAGATGATGCCGAAGACGATGAGGGCGATGGCTGCTACGCCTCCTACGACGCCGCCCACGATAGCGCCAATGGGGGTGGAAGAACCGCCGCCGCCGCCGCCACTACCGCCAGACGTGCTAGTAGTAGCTGCCGACGAAGCAGTGGTTGACGCGGTGTTGCGGACTGAGGTTGTTTCCGGCGCTGACGTCGACTCCTGAGTGACGGAAGAATCTGTAGGGTTTGCGTACACGACAATCACCTCCTCAGTGGCGGCGCATGCATAAAGGGTATAACGGTTGAACAACGAGCCCGAGTAGATGTAAGTGGCACACTCGGGTCTATCTGAGGAAGTGCTACAAGATCCTATATGAGAAACGGCTGACGCAAGAAAAGGAGAGCGACAGAGTAACATACCAGAGTTGCATACGAGTGTCACCACTGCTGATGCGACTTGCCGACCTTGATGGGAGACAGCTCGTAGCGATCGTGGTGCAGTCCGTGACTGAGGAGGAGCTACAGCAACCAACAACCGAGTAGAAGCTGTTGATGACACAGGATCCAACTCCGCAGTAGATGGAGTTGGCTAGAGCGAGGTCAGCATCATTCACAGACTATCAGTGTTTGTCTATTATCAAAATGTTTACTTACTAGCCTCTCCAGAGATGTAACCACAGGTATCGTCGCCTCTTACACGCTTGGCCAGCTTCAGTTCGACATTGCCGGGCTCAGGCGCCGCAGTGGGCTTTGGACTGAAGCCGAGCTCCTCCATGTTCATCGCAGCAATGGTCTGCCTGGGTGGAGACCAGCTTGGGGTATCGTCCTGCCATCTCAGCGCCTTGGACTCCACGCCAAGGTACAAGCAAGCAAGAGCTCCGAGTTGAATGAATCTCCCCATGTTGTATCTGTGACGAGCTGTTTCCTATGTGATCACAGAATAACACGAAGTTGAGGAGAAGTGCGAGAAAAAGGGGGGGGGAAGGGAGGGATAAGAAGAGACGAGAGCTCCAGAAGAAGATGCGGGAGGAAAGGGAGACAGAAACAGCCAGCCGGGCAATCCCAGCTCGGGCTGAGATGAAAAGTTGCCGAATAGAACGCGCCCTGCGGGTGAGCCAATAGACCATGGCGTCCAACAACGCCAATGAGGCTCAAAGGAGGGACACACCAAGGGTCCAGCTCCAAGTCTCCTGCACTTGACCGTTCGTATCTTGGCCCGGGGTATAGAGGCTGGTTGGGATTGGACCATGTGGAAACTCCGCCTCGTGAGGTGCGGGTATGAACCGATACGCGTTGGTAGCGTTGTTCGACCAGCCTGGCAAGGCAGACAACCAGATGATCATTCCAAAGCCGTTTTTCTTTTCTGAGACCTGACTACATATCTAGTCGAATTGACTCAAGGGGGTAGATCTCAGGTACTCTTGCACCTCTTCTGTCCACTTACATGGAGATCACTCAATTCGATTCGTGGTTCCTTCGCAGCTTCATAACTTTTCGACTCTTGACCCGGGGACTCACTTGAGTTTTGACATCCTACGGATACGGACTGTAACCAACAAACAAGGCTCTGCGCCCTATGTCACGACAACTCATCTTTGGTGTTTAGCCTGGCGTGATAGCGGTGTAGTGGAGTCTAGCGGTGCCCAAGACAAGACTATCAAGGCCTTTAACCCGAACCGGAGAATGTGGCTTGCAGCTGAAGGCAGACCTCAGTCCAGCTCCCGGTCAACTCGCCAAAACCACCCAATCAGGCGTCGGCCAGCTGAAATGCATGCAGCGAGCTTGATTGACGATCCCGTGTCATTTTTTACCGAAACCCCCGGACGGTTGACAGGCCCCTGTTGGCATCGACTCGGGTAGCCTTGAATGTTGAAAAAGGGTTCCGTTGCGCCCCGCCTTGCTGGTGAACCAAGGGTCTCTCGCATCCACAGCGGAATCGGAGTCTCTGCGCGGAACGTGACCAACAAATAAGGCATTTTAGGCAACCTTTGCGCGCCAGCCGCCCTCCATCCATACAGTTGCCTGGTCCCGGCTATGTTCTGCCGGCGCGGACAACGACGATGGGACGTTCGACTCTGCGATGGCATCGGGCAGAGGATTTGTACAGACAGCCTACTGGCCAAGATAGCCGAGACTTCATGAGAAACATTGAAATGTCTTCAGCTTCAAGACGAGACGATGAATCTTTCGGCTCTTGACGCTGAGCCGAGCTTCTGTGGCTGGCTTGGAGAATTTCTGCTCATCATATAGCCAATCCGGATGCTCACTCGGTTGTGATCTATCAGAAACCATAGTCAGCACAGTATAATGGTTGACCATCTCTTCGTCCTCCAGATGTAGGGCCTACAAAACGACCTCTGGTGGGTATTCTCCAGACGATCGATGGCGGCAGTAAATTGCTGAGTGACCTAGCAGATCGAGAAGCTCTTGACTAGAATCGAAACGTCGTTTCGTTTCGTCTTTCTTTTCATCAATCTTTCTTCGGTGGAAGTAGTGAACGAACAAGTCGGTTTGTAACTGCCATCTATAGAGTTAGTTCCAACACTGAACGGGGATTGACGGCCTTACCATGCGGCAACAAACCGCGATTCGAGAACTTTTGTGCGACTTGACACGAGGTCGAGCTGTCGAGTGACATGATGAGCTCGGTTACTAGATACCAAGTGTGCCTATATGATGCGGAAGACTTCCAGAATTTCCACGACCAATCTCTCATGACGCGGAATCCGACTAGTTCTTGAAGTGCGAAGCGGAGGCAACGTCTTCAAGCTGAAGGCGCTCGAACCCTAGCCATGGATTGCCTCGTGATCTGCTTGTCAACTGGTAATAAGTGGGAATGGCTTGGAATGGCTCCTCAAATGTCTCTCTGTATCTGATCCTCGTTGGCAAGGTGACCTGAGTATGCGTCGAGGAACGCCCAGTCGGCTCGTGGATCGGACCACGATGCAGACGTCTCCTCTTTGAACAAATCAACCGATCATCGGATTTTCTGGAAAAGCACCAAATCGGCAAATTCGATATCGGTATTAAACGCCATCTTGGGCGATCTATATACCTAGCCTGCCAGATTATCGAATACCACGGCCGCTATTCGGGATGACACACTCTACAAAGCAACAGCATGGTATAGGCTACTGAAGTTGACGCAAAGTTGTCGGAAAGTTCGATTGCAGCTTCGAAAGAAGGACATCTAAATCGGTCGGCATAGGCGCTATAATGAGCACCATGTACGACTCCCATGGAGCGCCACAAACCGTAGCTTCTCAACTCCGAAACGAAAAGGCGATGGGATTTTTTGAATGGCTCAGAGTCCAACGAAAGTCAAGCATAAGAGAATCGAGACGGATCAGCGTGAAGACATGCAGCTAGATAGGGGATGACAATATCGAGTTCAGAAGCCCGTGCGAGTAAGATCGTGCCTTTGCAGGCCTGATCCAATTGCAAGGGAGCAGGAAACTAGCCGCAGATCCTATATTATTAAAACGATTAGCTTTCTCTTCACGCCATGCGGAGTCAATGACAGTCATCTGCTGGGATGGGCGAAGCCCTGAATGACCTCAGTGCGGTGATACCGTGTCTCCGTGCGACCCAACTGTTATCGTTGGATGTCTTCCACTCGACATATGAAATCAAGCAGGATCTGGCGTAGCCTACTCTGTCAAGATCAATTCGCGAGCAACTCCTAGCTCTCGGAGTAATTCGTCACCCTTCGGAAATGAATTGCATCCCGTTTTGGACCCTCAGCTGTGTGACACTCGTACATGATGGACCAGTTGCAACATGCCGAGCTCTGCAGGGGTAACGTTATGTCCTCTGTGCAACCGTGAATAATCGTACCACTGTGACATAGTTGAAGCATCTCGCAGGACACAAGCAAATTGGTCGAAGCTACTTGGACTCTGTGCCGACTACTACTCGAGGGACAAAGTCAGCCGTCGAGTCTGTCTACAAGAGACATGCATGGTACCTTTTTCGAGGAAATTCCGTATGGCGCCAGGACAATGAGTCCATGGCTGGAACTACTGGTCTATGAGAAGAAGTGCGTTGGGTCTCCGGATGCTAGACAGTTGGAAATGCGTCGACCAGTTGGACTCGTTGCCAAACACAGACAACGAAAGCTGTCGGCATACCCGTAACTTCACTCAAGAACAACTACGGGGCTCTCTTTCCCCCCTAGAATTCATGGTTCGTATAATTAAGGTACTGGTCTGTGACTATGCCGTGGATATTAGTGGGGTTGGCGCAAACGGTCGCGTTTCCTTCGAGCTTTGTCTGTCTGACCATGCACCACGGCTGACAGACCATTGTTCGAGGGAACGGTGAAAGCGTCCGATCATGTTAATGGAACCTAGGGGGGCCGGCCCTTGGTGGTGTGATGTTCCGCTCAGACTCGAAGGCGCAGCGATAAATGAAAGTAATAGCTTGTCGATGATGTCGTCTTAGTATTCTAAGACGTGTAGTTTGCAGAGCCTCAAAGTTGAGATAATATGTGCAGGGTTGAAGCGTCTCAAGATCCCGACGTCAAGCAGGGGCCAAGAATGGTGGCCATTCACCATTCTATAGGTCAACCAGGATCCCTAGCCGGCACGTCAGAGGCAGAAGATCAACGACGATTGTCCATTCCATAGAAGAATCCTACTTGTAACATTAGCACTGGACCAATGGTATAAATATTCGACCAGAAGCCATGTCAGGCCTTGAAGTCAGCTTCTCGCGAGTGAGGGATGTCGGAACCTAAAGCTGCGTTAGGCGCACTGGATCACCTGGTATTCGCCGTTGCTTTCGACAAAGCATCGCATACATGCTACGCATTTTCGAGCTGACCTCTATTGTACGCCACATGAAAGATCATGATGCAAAACATGCAGACCTCGAAAGCTACCGTCTGACTGGAACGATGCTGTGGCCAGATCCGGGACCCCGAGATCTCAATAGGCGCCGCCGTTCTGTGCTTTGCATGTCGCACCACTAAAAGGCCGCTAGTTGATAGCTAGGGTCAGTAACTAAGTAAGGGAAGTCGGTGAGGGCTGGTGGCCGATCGTACATGAGGAATGGCGGCATCGGCTGCATATTCCGAGCACACCTCCAGCCGGCCAGCTGCATGCCTCGTGCTCTACGGGGCGTCTGCTCGCCAGCACTGCGTTCTCGATCTAGTCGTGTTGTATGCGGTTGTTCAAGAGGCTGGATGACTAGGTATGGCGGTAGGACGGGTGGTTGGTAGTGACAATGGCTGTTGAATCCATGTACTAGGCCGGGACTTAGAGCGGACGTCCCTAGCAGAGCAAAGCAAGATTGACGTATCGATCGAGGCGTCTATCAGTATGCCTCTTGGCAAAGGCGGCAAGTTGACGTAGGTGATTTCCCAAAGTATCATAGAGTTCTGCCCACTGTATGACGACAGATCCCAAAGGTATTTGCCGCTTTGAAATCGTTACATGCTACAATGATGGCACAACACCCGGGTGCTCCTCGAGAGGCACAGGGACCAGAGCCATGGTAGAGTAAAGTGTGGAATCTGCAAGGCGGTTGTCTGATGCCCCTGTAGATCGTTCCCGTGATGCTAAGCTGCTCTGACTCGTAGCGCCATGCTAATCGGTGGATATCAAAGAGTATGTTGTCTCAGAGGACTGGTGCGGTGGCTGTCCTTTGCATCCATCTATCCGTCTATATTTGTCAAGGTGCAGGACGTGGATAAGTGGCACTGGCCACCCCCACCAGTCGGGCAGTATCATATATGACGGGCGAGAGCTGATGCCGGCGAACTTTTGCTAGGCTTCGACGACCAAGCGTTGCTGGTTGGGATCGGAGAATTAACTCGGGAGCCATCGCTAAAGCCAATAGTGCCGCAACTTATTCTGAAAGCAAGGCGCTGGGACCTGGAGCCAGCAAACTGGCTCGCTTTGGAGTTTGGGCTGCCATTGTCGCGTTGTCTATTAGTCCCGATAGTCAAACCAGGAGGTTTTTGGTAGCACGTATCCAAGGCTCCCATTTTCCGAAACGTTTCCGATGAGTACTTAGTCCGAATAATGGCTGTGACTGTCCCCGAAATAGCGTGACATGGTAAGCTGCTCAGTTTGAGAGAAATGTGGTGGATAACTTGAATTGAGGGAGGGCAGTGTATTTGGAATCGGCTTCCTTTGGGGTGTGTGTCCTCCGTACATTTTGGAGCTGGACCCTGACTGGGAGACGGGCAAGGACGTGCGGTAGGGGAGTATGGAGTGGCTCAGGGGGTTCGTTGGTCGGCGAAGGGGATGCTCTGGGCCCTGCCCGGTCGAATCAGATCTGCGCTGTCCAGAGAAGGCGAATCGAACATTGGGACCGGGCAGACGGACAGACGGGAGATCAACTTGGGGATCCTTCAGAGACAGACGAGTTGACAATGTCTCGGTCGACTGAGCCACTAGTTCATCCAGCTTCCTGCTTAATCCAATGAGCTCCCGTGCTTCTAATCCGAAAGTCTATAGCCGCACGAGGACGCACCGAATCAGACAGATAAAATCAGCGATAACTACTGTACGGATACAAGCAAGAGACAACTACTCCGTAGGTACTCCGCAGCGGCTTGAAGTCGAGAATCGTGTTGGGCCTCGATCATTCACTTCTCGGCCGGAGCAGGGGTTGAATCCCTGCAATCACGCACGCCTGTCGCTCACGGCTTCGTCCGCAGGTCCGGAGAGGTCTTCTTGTCGACGTACGAATACCGATGTATGTGTTGCTGGGCCGAGATATAGCAGGAGGCCATGTTGTGCAACATGATCGTGTTGGCGAATTCTGCTAGATCGGTGAGGTCACGACGACCCGTCGATGTGATTGCTACAGGAATTAACCTCTGTATTGGACAAGACCCAGGAGACGGTAGAAAAGTCAGTTCCATGGGAGGACGCAGATCTCGGAAATAGGTGTGGTGGTGGTAAATGGGATGAATATCTGTGTCTGTATGGATCACATCGCGACGTTGACGTGTAAGGGCCGAAAGTACGTGTCTCATTTGGTGTAAGATCACCGAGCCGTTATGGCTTATGTAACGGGTCTAGGCTTAGCTGCGTTCCCCACGCCTGCACTCAACCGGAAGATGCGACGAAATCTGCGGTTCGTTGAGCGCTTGGAAAAGCGTCTTGTGTACCTCAGTGCGGGCGCGACCGGACGCGCCTGATCTAGGCTGTTGCATGATCCGCTAAGATACTTAAGCAGCTGAGAAATGGGCCGGCTTGCCGGAGCTTTGAGGCCGTGCCTGTGATGATGGCCGTCCCGTGCTCGGATTATAGAGCGCCTCCATAATTGTGAGTTGACAATGGGTTGGTTGGACTGGCTTTGCCCGCCTGGGCTGCATTATTCGTCGCTTGTCCAGAGGTGCAGGGGCAGCTGAAAGGCATCGTCATGGAGGAGTACCTAGTCACCCGCGGCGGTGATGTTCCCCAAAGTACCCTGGCGTGAGACGCAGCCGGAACTGGTGGCTTCGATGGCTTGCACCAGTGACATCGTCTTAGCCTGGCCGTTTGCTTGCTTATCCTTTGGCGCCCATCAATCAGGCTTCCTAGCCGACCACTGGCGTGTGGTGTTTCCCTCAGAGTCAAGTCGGCTTGTCGCACCCATGTCAATCAACTCTCTCTCTCTTTCTCTCTCTCATACGAATGCCTTGGGAAGCAAAATGGTTGACGAATATGAAAATGGGTTGGCGGGAGCTTGGGAAGTTCAATGGGCGTGGGTGGAAAACGGAGAAGGCTCGAATCGACGAAAGGGCCTTGTGCTGTTCGTATGGAAAACTCCTTCGGCTATCTCGCGGCTCGGATGCTTGGGTGCGTGATTGCAGCCATTCGACCGAGATGACGGTTTTGATGGTAATAGAGATGGCTAACCAAACCAAGGGCGGGCACGGATGAGGACCGTTTGCCGCCTTCACACAGGTGCTCTAAGTTTGCTAACACGTATAGACAGGCTCTCATAGACAATGGAGGGATTGCCCACCCTGCTCGAGGTGGTACCTAAGCCAGGCAAGATCCAGTCATGATATCGGAGTCGGATGGCGGAGGCGAGAGAGAGGGAAAAAGAATGCGTATGACGGACGACTTCGGACTGACTGGTGGGCTTGTGTCTCGATTGTTCTTCAGATTTCTTCTTTTCTTTTTTCTTCCTTTTCTTTGCAGTCGTCCAGGTGGCAGGCAGGGGCCAGGGGTGAAGTGCAGAGAAGTTGAGAAGCCCATGTTTGTCAGTGAGGGGCGTTGAGCTGGCAGGTGACCGCGTTCTTCATCTCAAATTGTCGGTTACCAGGCTGGATTGGATGGAGGTGGTTGTGGTCTTGTCCGTGATCCTGTTCCACTGCCAGTGCCAGTCACCAGTGTAGGGTAGTAAGACACGGACGTCGAACAGTGGCATGCATGAATTCCGCGGTACCTGAGATCTAAGCCTGCATCTACGTCAAGACTCAGGCAATCGGAAAACGAAAAAGGGATAGCCAATCGATGTCTCGCCAAACAAACAAACCCTCTACCTTGGCTTCGGGTACGGGACTCCCGTGTTCGTGCGAGAGGCAGAAATTGCAATGGCGGACGGGACAGAGTGTGCAGATGGAATGTGTTTGGTCATTTTCAAAGGTTGGATGGAAGGACTGGACGTCTGGAACCTTGCGCAGCTGGTCCCTGTGGTCCCTGGGCAGGTACGTACACCTGAGGTAAGGTAGGGCAAGGTACGTACTGGTAAGGTGGCCCGGGCTTGTTGGTCCGCCCGGGCGGGGAGGGTAGGTGCTACTGGTCTGCTGCTACCTCTGGTGGTGGTAGGTAAGGTACCTAAGGAAGGAGGCCAAGGTCGACACCTTCTCTCATTTCACGCCCCTTCCTGACCTCAATTACTTCAAGGTACGGAAAACTAACCAGACCAAGTTACCTCACGTCAAGGGAAAACATGCAACTAAGTACGGAATGTTTTCTTCCTCTTCTTGTTACCTAGGTTGACTAAAGTGCTTTTAGGCTTCAGCTTACAGACACCTTCTCTGTGCTTGACACTCGCGAGTGTCGCCCTACTGCCAGGGATCCCACCCTTCATCTCATCCCAACGCTTCGTCCAATGACCTCTTTCCCGGCCTCGACTCCGGCTGAAGTGCTTTTAGCCTTGGCACCCCTGCTCTGCATCTGCTTCCTTGAAGTACTGTCACGATACTTCTTATTCTGAGTGAGAGTCGTCTCCCTTTTCGAGGAACGGATAGTCGCTGACCAGATTATCGCAGATCCGGCATGGGAATTTACGGGATGATGGGAATTTCGGTACAGAGTATCCGCACAATCAGTAATATCCATGGCTGGGGTTACCGTGATCCATCATTTCCGCCTGGGGTTGCTCGGGTTGAGAACGGTATGGGTACGCATACAGTTACCCAATTTCGATAAACCTGGGCGGGTTTCCTTCATCTCACACCCGAGGACAGCAACCTCGCCTTGATACTCACATTTGTTCGCTTCACAATATCAACCTGCCCCAGCGGCCATTCCTCGACTTCATATTCTGCGAGATACAGCGACGAATACCGTGTACCTCGGCCGGTTTTGCATGAGACCAATGTGGAAGATATCTGTCGATATTCTTAGTTTCCTGCCCCTTGATCGGAATTCCCTGCCATCTCGTCTATGATCTCTCTTCCAGTTTTGTCTTGTAAGTCTTGTCTCTCATTCTTCCGTCTCCCCACTAATGAGATTGAACAGAGTTGGTGGCCGAGATGGAGGCCCCCGTATCCTTTCCGCCAGCCGCGTCCAATCCACTTTCACTGTGTACCTACCACCTAGCATCTCCACTCGCCATCATCCGTGCCACCCTTCTCTTCCGACGGCGGCGAGGACGACGGACAAGCCAGCGCAAACACTATTTCCACACTGTTACGGAGACGCAGACGCAGACGCAGGCGCAGAAGGGCAGAGCAGACCCTGAAAAGGGTCAACACGGACCAATCACCCCCACAAATACCTTACCCAAACGCCTCCGGGCTCGTCCCGCCTCTCCGTCTCCTCCCTCATCCAGTGTTCTGGTCGGTGCTCCCACACCTCCCTGCCGAAACATTCCACCGCGCACACAATGAGAAGTGAGGTGGACGGAAGAGTACCTAGTGTATGCAGATGCAACCACAACCACGACCACGGCAACAACCACCAACAACACCATCACAAGAAGCCATACCGGTGCTTGTACCTGCGCCTGCGCCGCGCCAACCAACATCACACGCCTCGCACACTATCAACGGGATGGCTACGCACTATCCCCCAAACCTACCGGACTAGCTAACTACCGGGCTACCGTGCCTACCTTGCTGCTAATTCGCAGGTACCTACTTCCTTCTTCTTCTTCTGTTCTGGGCTGTCATCCCGCCTACCTATTTTCATTCCCTCCTACCTGAGGTCGTTGACCTCACACGTCTCTATCTAGACGCTCAAGTTCTACCGGATCACGCACTCATAGGCCCGAGAGGGAGGCGGATGGGTAAGTAGACAAACAGGTAACGGTACATGCCATGAGCGGACCGAACACATTTAACGACCCGACCTGGACCACATACGACCGCCGCCGCCTCTTGCTTGTTTCCGCGCCCCGTCCATCCTCTTTCCCCCCTTGTATGCACGTATGTACATGTGCGTGCGTGCGTGTGTGTGTGTGTGTGTGCCTTCTGCCCTCCTCTTCTACTTCACCGGATTGGTGTGCCGTGGGTGCAGACGCGATCTCGACCCAAGTTGCGGTAGGTAGCCATGTCACATTTTGATGTAGGTACCCTCTCCTCGGCTCTGCCCCTGCTGCACCTAGTATGTACCCTCCGACCACCTCATTCCGCTTCGTTGCCATACTTTTTTTTTCTTCCCTTTTTCCCTTTCTTTCCCTCTGCTACCCTTCCTTTCCTATCATGTACCTTATTCTACGGGGTGGGCGCCCCGTCCATTTTCCTCAACGTCAAGCACCTTAGAGGAAGGCAAGGCAAGGGAAAGAAAAACAAGGGACCATTTTACTCGTACATACCTTTTTCCTCCCCTACCCCCCTCGTCCTCCTCGTACGGATACACGCAAACTTCTTGCACACTGTCCAGAGTATATTAAAGTCGGCCGGCGTCCCGTCCCATGTTCCATCGTCGACGTTTCTTTCGCTCGTCATATCCCGTGCTCTGACAAGCCCTGGACTGAGAACCCTTATTCCGTTGGGTGCTGTCATTGCTTCTCCGACTCCATCTCCATGCAGGTCTGGCTCCGCATGTGGTCCTGCTCCTCCCTCTCCTCCCCGTCCCGCATGCCTTCCTTGCCTGATCAGCGTCAGATCTGTGGCTCCAACCGACCTTCTTTCAAATTCTCTGCCAACCTCCGAGTCGACCCTGAGACAGAAGACACAGAAGACACAACATCGCAACCATACTTTGCAACCTCGTCGGACGCCGTGTTATTAGACACATTCACGTACGAGGTTGCATCATCCGGCTGCCCTATTGTCCTTTCCATCTGGAGCTCTCTTACTCGCCCTTTCCGCTCTCCTCCTGTCGCGCAAAAGTCGTTGCCCTCCTTTCCCCCGGTTACCGCCTGCCGCTCACTGGTTCTACCTGCGTCTGATACCATCAGAACGCGACTGCCAAAACCCAATCCGCCATCGACGACAACGACGACGAGGGCCGATTCCGGATAAGGCGCCTGCTCTCGCGGCAGCCTCGTTTTCTCCTGTCGAGGACTCATGGCATTCCACCACTCGAGCGGCTCATCCGCAGCCTCGGGTTTTGAGTATGCGCAGGTAGGCCACGCCTTTGCCGGTCACCAGAGTGCTCCTCCGCTCAATGGGCCCCCTTTTCAGCCGTTCCAAGATACCCAATTCGACATATTTGAATGGTATCCAAAGTTCCAATCATGCCTCCGCTACTTCTTGGACCATGCTCAGTACAGCGGGCCCATTCAGGCTGTGGCAGCCTTTGTCAACATTCAACTCCCGTTTCAAAAGGCCCACAACCCGGTACTCTCCTCCAAACACACCGGTCCCAACTCCCCCGCCGGGCCCGGGCCCTCGACTCCGTCCACGGCTCGAGCCGCCGGCAAGATGCCAATCAATGCCCAATTGCCATCCTCTACTCATGCAACACTTACACCTTATATTCGACGCTTGGTGGCGACCGGTTTCGATTACCCCGCCGTGTTACACGGCTTCTTTGGTGACGATTGGGTTGGCGGAATCGGCCCCATGCACGAAGCTGAGCGCCGCAACTACATGTTTGCCGCCAAGAGCGACACCTGGCTCAAGGTGAAGTCACACTACGACATGGACGGCGAGCAGCAAGTCCCCTTTCTCCGGCCCTTATCGAATGTTACCGAAACGGAAATTCAAAGCGCGGAAACCCAATGGAGCGAGTGGCTCGCCATGCAGGATTGGATGTTGGGACCACGGGCACCAGACCAGGAACAGGAAGTGAGGATCAAGCAGGAAGACGACTAGAATCCACACCGAAGTCACGTCATGCCTCTACGCTTAGGGTGGCGGCGGCAGAGAGGAGGCATTTTGCATTTCACAGCTTGGCAGGACAGCATTCGGCGTTTTTTCATCACCATTCGGTTCTACAAACGGCAGCACGAGTATACATGCAGGCGCAGAAAGAGCTGTACGATGTCGAGAGGCGAGAGAGCAAACGGTTTCTGAAAGAAAGAAGAGGGCGGCGTCCGCATCCATCCGCCTCAACTTGTTAAGATCTCATTCAAGCTGCCGTAAGATACACAGCATGTGTTGCTCGGTACCAGACTTTTGTTTTGCTTTTTTTTCCGGCGGCGGCATATTCTCATGATTCCCTTCCTCCTTTGGATAGAGGCGCGCGTACAATGGCGGTCGGGGGGCAACGTCACTTAGTCATGGTGATCTCATGTCATTTTCAGTTTTAACGACTTTTTCTTAACGATACGATAATGCACAAAAAAAGACACACGATGATGCACATTCATGCCAAGACTTTTTACACACACACATAGATCCGCCGTGAGCTTTTTTTTCCCCATTAACACATTAATGCGCCTGATTTTCCAGCCATGCTTTATTTTGACAAACAGGTTTGGGACGTCATCGCCAACCTCGCCATCTCGGTATGGAGATGATGTGGTCGGCAATGCGCCGACGACATCGACGTCTATTTCTTCTTCTTGGCTATCCTCTTTTGCGCCCTCAGGTCCTTCTTCATTCTCGAATCCACAATAGTGTAACGACCCTTGACACCCTTGGGGCGACCCTGGATACCGCGGTTGGCACCTAAAGCGACGGTTAGCAAAGTCAAGGTTCACGGATTCTTGTGGTGTATAAAGGAGGGAAAAGAACTCACCCCTGGCGATAATCAAAGTAGGCTTGGGTCTTCTCTTGACCTTGCCGGCCTTGGCCATGAGCTTTGCGATGCTCTCTGCCTTTTCCTTCTCCGTCATGCCCTCCTCGTTGGCGAGCGAGTCCGACTTCTTCTTGAGCTTCTCGAGGCGCTGCGCCGTCTTGAACTTCTTGCGCGCCTTGGCCTCGCGCACCTTTTTGATCGGACGCGCGTTGTAGGCGCGCATCTTTTCGCGGATGGCGGCCGCCGCGGCCTTGGTGATGGGCTTCTGCTGCTTGTCGTGCCGCGTCTCGTCGTCGATGAACCAGTCGGGGAGGCCGTCGCGGTCCTTGAGGGCCCACTTGTTGAAGCCGTCGTCCATGAGGTCGCTTTTGGTCTTTTCGCCCGTCGCGAGCTGGTGGGCGAGTGTCATGGCCTCGGCTGTGATGATGTCGATATCTGGTGGCTTGTCAGCACGAGGTCTCTATCTACGAAAGGGGGTGGACGCTGGGTCCAGGTAGGTAGGTAGCTAGACTTACCGAGTCTGCCGTCCGGCCGTCTCTTCTCCTGGTTCTCCCAGTCCTCCTCTTGGTTCTTGACGACCTCGAAGCCGGCGTCGTCTTCGCTCTCGGAATCTGAGCCAAAGCCGTCGGCGGCCTTTTGCTTGGCCTCCTTGGCCTTCTTCTTCTCGTCCTTTGCCTTCTGCTTGCTCTCGCTTGCCTTGGCCTTTTCTTCCTTTGCCTTCTTCTTGTCTTCCTTTTCCGTCTTGGCCTTCTTCGGTTTCGGCTCCTCTTCAGCAGGCTGGTCCTCAACGCCCCATTCCTCGTCGTCAACGTCTCCCATGTCTATATCCTTGAAGATGTCTTGACCAAAGAACGCCGATGCCCGCTTCGACAAGTTGCCGTTCTCGGCTGTGGTGTCTAGGTCCGTAACCAGGGGCTTTGCATTCTCGTCTTCGTCCTCGTCGTCGTCGGAGCTGTCGGAGTCCATTTCCATGTCCTCATCGCTGTCGCTCTGTTCGCCGCCGGACACGCCCTCCCACTCGCCATCCTCGCCCTCTTCGCGGGCCTGCTTGGCGCGCCACTTGGCATCGGCCGCTGCCTTGCGCTCCTTGAAGTTGTCGTACATGCCGTCCAGCTCGCGCTCGAGGCGATCTTCCTCCGGGTCACTCTCATCGTCAGAGTACACGATACCAGCTTCGGCTTCCTTGGATTTCTTCTCACTCTCCTTGAGAAGCGCCATCTTGCCGCGGGAAATCTTGTTGATGCCGCCAGCCCTGTCGGCCGTCTTCAAAGCGAACATGGCATCCGGGCCAAGGGGTCCGGCCTGCTCCATACCAATATCCATTGGCGCCGTCATGTTCATCTGCATGCGTACAATGTCTTTTTGCTTCTTCTCGTTCTCCTTCCTCCTCTCCTTCTTTTTCTTTGAGTCGTCCTTGTTCTTGAGCGCCTCCAGCTCCTGTTGGATCCGCAGCTCCTCGTCCATCGACTCGACCTCTGCAACCTCCTCGCCCACCTGATCTTGCAGGGACTTCTTCTCTTGCGTTGTCTTCTTGGTCGGGAAACCGAAGATTTCTCTGACCTTGAGACGCCATTTCAACAGCTGCTTGAACTCTTTTCTACCAAGAACCTTCAAGTCTGCGCAGCTCCTGCGGATCTCGTCTGTCGTTTCAGGAAGCTTGTCAAGCGCGGCCAAAGCCACGTCTCCGTTGGCGGGCTGATCAAAGGACAGCTGATTGGTTTGGCCGAGAATTGCAATGGGATCGGCCGTTTGAATGAACTCGCTCGCCGATACGACTTTGTGCTGCGTGTAGTCACCCTCCTCGTAACCCTCACGCTTGCGCTTCTTCTGCTCTGGGTTGTACACCTTGGCCTCATTGTTGGGAGTCGCGTCCTTGAGCTCGGCGAAGACGGCGCGGGGGTCGAGAAATCGGGGATCGATGCGCTTCGGGGCCTTGAAGCCCTTGCAGACGACGAAGATTTCGGCAGACACGTTTCTCGAGGAAGGAGGCTTGGTCGCCTCGACCTTTGTGAAGAGCTGGTTGAAGACCCACAGTAGGGGGTTGTAATCCTTAGATCGGAAGACCTTGGTAACGAAGGTACCGCCCTCTGCCAAAAATTCCGTCGCAAGCTTCATCGACTGCAGCACCAACTCGGCCTGGTTGAACGAATCCTGGTTCCACGCAGTACCGACGTTGGGCGCACCATCGTGAAGAACACAGTCTGCCTTCCATGTCTTGAGATGCGATCGGATCGTGGCTCGACATTTCTCGGTCGTGATATCGCTTTGGAAGGTGATGACCTTGGGAATTGGCTTGATGGGCGACAAATCGACACCGACAATTAGAGCACCGACAGGGCACGTTTCCGCTGCGACTTGACACCATGACTGTAAAATGTTAGCAAGAAGTCATGCGATTGAGTTGTCCTTCACGAGGGGAGGAGGCTTACACCGGGCGCAGCGCAAAGATCGACGACGACCTTGCTCTTCTCCAAGAAGCCATACTTCTTGTTCAGCTGGATCAGCTTGAACGCTGCTCTGGCGCGGTATCCCTTCTCTTTGGCGAGCTTGTACCACTTATCCAAACGTCCTTTTCCGTGCTTCTTCTGGATCGCCATAATGTCTGAAGGGCGAGGCCAAGTCGAGATGCACGGGGAATTGTTGCGGGAGTTGAGAAGCTCTTCTGCAACCACAGAGCGTCCTTCTCTGCAGGATTATCGACTTTCGGACCCGCCCCGCCGCCTCGACTTTCGCAACGTCCCTTCTCTCAGATTTTTTTTAGCGGAGCAGCAGGGGAGCGATAAGAATCACGTGGAGATACCACTAGCGCATGATAATGTGGGGGACCCGCGCTCGGTTCATCGGATGGAAATCCATTGTCAATTCCATTAAACATTCTCGGGTGGGTCTCCGCGTTCACCACGCGCACCGCGACGTCGTCGCGTAGAGAGCTGCGCTAGGGTCAAGAGGGAGTCTCGATTGGGCAAGTAAGACGTCAAGAGCTTTACCTACCATAATTAGATACCTTGCTTCAAACCTAACTGTTCAAATTCGGCCATCACCACCCCCGCCTGCCGGATCATACGCTCCCTTCCTCTGTCCTCAAAGACGTTTCTGTCTGCTGTCTGTTTCTTTTATACTATTAGGTAGCTATTGAGTCTAGAGCCGAATCGTCATCGTCATCACCACCTCCAGCGTCATGGTCTATCACGGCGGCATGGCCAGTCCGCCACCGAGCGATGGCCTCGTTCCAGCATCGTCTCCTAACTTCCCTTCCTCCCCGCCGTCGCGGATGTATCGAAAGGAAAAGAAGAAGTCCATCTTGACGCCCCGGAAGTTTCGTCGTTTCTTCACCCCCCGCGGAATGCCCTCACAGATATCCCGGGAAAGACCAGCCCTCGGCGAGCTACGCAGTCCAGCACTCAACGTTCAACCAACACCTCCACGATCCAGCCCTCGCTTCAACGAACCGATATCACCCACTTCGAACCACAGCAGCAGTGTACTTTCCCCTTTTGGCAGCGAAGATGGCCCGAGGAAGCGGAAGCGGAGCGTCGTCAACGCTATACCCATGAAGTTGCCACAGCCTGGCCGGGGTTTGAACACGAAGCGTTCAAGGACTCAACTGGAGGACTTGGAGGAAGACTACCCCCTCGGACGAAGCCCTATCGCGAGGTCACCGTCGCAGCGGGATGAGAATGCCGATTCCGAGGATCACTCTATGGGTTCGCCTGAGATACTCTCGCCCTCGGCTAGTCACACGGCAGCTCTGGGCAGAACGTACCCGACAGGACCTCAAGTCACACCAGACGAATTCGCGCGGAAGCTCAGCCCCTTGACTGCCAGCAACTTTGCGACCTCGGGGTATGAGGGCCTTCGGCCCAGGTCCACGCTGATTGATTACTTCAAGTGCAACCGGGCAGGGGTTCCCGCTTCTAGTAGAGGAAAGGCTGTTAAGACTCTCACCAAGCTTCCCCTGCCGCCCAAGGACAAGCCTGTATGTTCAACTTCTTACAACTTACTCTGACTAGACTAACGTATCCCAGATCGTACCAGAGTACCGGCCGCAGCCCATGATCAAGCTCCGCAACCGGGGCTTTGGTGCTCAACTGCTGCTCCGGGAGCAGGGCAGCACACCTCGTCCCGGGCGTGAGCATCTCGAGTATCCTGCCTTTGGTGAGTTGCTCAGTTCTCTAGACAATGACTTGCAACTGACATCGGCAGACTCCAGAGCAAGTACGGCATCCTTCTGGAGCCGAAGCACCGACGTCCACATGTGTAACGCGCATCTGACGCAAGCGAATACTATTCCTTTCAGTCTAGCAAGTTGTCACAGTGAGTGTACCCGAAGCCTACTCCTTGAACTTGAACTAAGCCTCGCAGATGCCCCAATGACGGCAATTGGTGACGAAGAGGGATTCATCCGCTTCTTCGACACCACCACAACCCCCTTGGGAGCGGCACCTCGTACAAAGGTTGATATTGTCATCCAGGCCCACGAGAATGCCATCATGGACCTCGCTTTTTCCAATGACGACCTACGTTTGGCAAGTGCATGCGGTGATCGCTCCGGGAAAATCTTCGACGTCATGTCACAGACGGTGGCGGTGGAATTGAATGGCGGTCACTTCCAATCGATGCGTCGTGTGGAGTTCCAACCAGGCCAGGCCAACGGAAACGTTGTAGCCACGTCGGACCGCGACGGAAAGATTCAGATATGGGATTTGCGATGTTCCATGGCACCGGCCGCTGCCTTTTCCACTCGCGGCCCGGAAGGGATCGTGCACCGCGACAGAGACCGCAACCCTCTGTGGGCCCGAACGACCAATACACTCGACAACGCCCATGCTCGTACGATCCATGGAGTCACATCACCGGCGTCTGTCACGGCGCTGCAATATATGCCGGAAGGCCGTGAGCACCTGCTTCTCTCCGCCTCAGAGGCGAATGCCTGCATTAAGCTGTGGGATACGCGGTACATCACCCCGCGCAACAAAGAGGCCGCCCCCCTAGCTGTGACTGCCGAACCGGCAACCCACCGCTGGCGGCCCTACGGCCTTACTTCTCTGGCCCTGAGCAGTGACGCATCCCGCCTGTACGCAGTGTGTAAGGACAGTACTATCTACGCGTACTCAACCTCGCACCTCATGCTCGGCCACGCTCCCGAGCTCTCACTCCGACCTCCGCGCCAAAGGGCCGGCTCCGCGGTGCAGGGTTTGGCGCCCCTTTATGGCTTCAAGCACGACCTTTTCCACGTTAAGAGCTTCTACGTGCGCGGAGCCCTCCGCCCTGTATCGACTTCCGGCACCGAGCTTCTCGCCGTCGGTAGCACGGACAAGTGCGCCGTCGTCTTCCCCACCGATGAGCGTGCCATGCGGGAGTACTGGGACACGCAGAGCCACCTCCCGGCAACGGACACTATGTCCACCTCGTCAAGCGCAGCTACGTCCTCGTCCCAAGCAAAGCCTATCAACGCCGGCGGCGCTCAAGTGCCCATCATCCGCAACGGCACGCCCCTCATCCGTGGTCATCGCCGCGAGGTCACGGGGCTCAGCTGGTCCAACGAGGGTAAGCTCGTCACCATCTCGGACGACTACATGGTGCGCCACTGGCAAGAGGGCAGCGATGACGGCGGCCGCGGTAATGGCCGCGACGCGTGGGACCTGCGTACCGGAGGCGAATTTGGCGGAAACCGGCACATGGCTGGTTGGGCCGACGTCGCGGACGACTGGGATGAGGACTGCGACTCCCACTCTGAGTGCTGATCCGAAAACTCAAAACAAAAACAAAGCAAATGAATGGTGAGTAAACAAGCATGCGTCTGGACGGAGTTATCCTAGACGATCAAGAGGTCATGAGTTTTTTTTTTTTTTTTTTGATGACGAGAGTTTGATAGGCAGACTTGAACGTCTGACCTTTTCTTGTTTTTTGTACTTGTATATGCGCAGAGAGGAGTCATCTGGATCGGGGCGCGTTGGGAGTTATTTGAAAGCATTGATTTGGCGGGTTACAAGATGAGACGACAAGAACAAAAAAGACGATTAGAGATCGTGGGGGGGAGGATGGGTATGAGTTCGGATTGGCTGGGTATGAGGAATTAGCATGGTGTGGCATCACATCGCTTCGCGTTGCACTGGACTGGACTGGGGGTTTTCTAGATACCATAGCACTCATGGGATATAAAATCCCTTATACATAATGAGACATGTCAGAAAACAGTATCATTACACTGGAAATAGTATGAATGTGAAGGAGACTTGGTTTGGGATATGCCATCTGGCAGCCGTCTATCTAAGCTTTGAAAGTCTGTCATAGACCGTCTACTGCCGTGTCATGTCGTAGGGAAAAGAAAAGGCCAAAACACCTGAAAATGCAGTAGAGGGGTATCGTATATCTATCCCATGCCGTAGGTATCCTGAGTTGAAAAACGCTCCGAAACGCCGATGTCGTCATGCTATGCTGCCACCATGCCTTCTCCCTACTCCCCTTCTGCTACACGCCCTTCGCTCCCATCTTCCTTACTAGAAAGAATATACTGGCAATGGCAGCTAAGCCTGCAACGATGATAATGTTAGATATCAAGGAAGTGGCAGAGCGTGATAGCTGACCCTGCCTCGACGCCACACCTCCTGTGGAAGACGTTGCGTTAAGCGCGCCGTCTGTCGAGAACGTCTGGCCCTTGTTCTTTCTGCTTGGTACCGCTAGCTTCGGCTCAAATCTCATAGACTTGGAGGCCGGACAGCATGCCGGGGGCTGTTTTTCCAGGTCGCTCAAAGCGTGAGACTGTGAAGTCTCACATGCCTTTTGCCTCGTATGCCTTGAGAGCCACGAATCAGATTTCTCGCTGTCCTCGGAACTCTTCGAGACCGTCTTCTCCCTCTTCCTGTCTCGAGCAATGGCTACACTGTCGCGTAGACGACCGCCGGGTACCAATGATGCCCATGATTCCAAGACGGAAGGTCCATGTTCCAAGTCCGTGTCACACACATTGTCCAGCTGCCCAACGAGCAGCAACATATTGTCAAAGATGCAGACGGCCTCTTGGATGATGTCATGCCTCTCACGCGGTGTCAGGAGATGCTCGGATTCCGCTAGCCGTTTCTTAAACTCTTTTTTGAGGTCCTCGCCGTCCAGGGGCGTCGCAAAGTGGAAGAAGCCCAGGGGTAGAGAATGACGCATGTGCTTTGCGCCGACTTCAATCTTCCCACGGTCGTCACCCCGTGACATGTCAACCGGTGTTGCGTTGGGAATAGCAGCGTTCGATGGTGCTGTGCGTTCTTGGCAGGGCATCTGCGATGGTGGAATCGGCGACGACGTTTGCTCCCAGAATTCTGATCCCGCAGACTCGAGTGTTGCTCTGATGAAACGTCCGCCAGCAAAGAGGGCCATGAACAAGATGTACGAGTATGCCATCAGGACGTGGGGCTTCTTCTCAATAGTGCGCCTAACGTGCATTGTGAACTCGGCTAGCCGTCCTGACTGAGAGATCGCTGTAAGTTGCTCATTCACAACGTCGGGGGACCATCCGGTGATGGAACCAAGATCAGCTCGCAGACGATCAGAACGCATGAGTCCGGGTAGGTACAGCGACGTTAGTATTGAGCGTGTCCGCTCGCAAAGAGCAGGTTGGTGTCGCAAGTTAGATTCGATGTTCGAGACTGGTGTAAGGTCAACTTGGTTTGATTTACACTCGTCATCGGCCTCGTCAGTGGAAGGAAGTTGGGGTGATTCTGCAATAGTCTTCCATAATGACTCAAAGGTGTCGTAGATGGGCGTGATGTGAAGGAGGCCGGAAGCGTAGAGTGAAGGATCTACGGCGCGGGGCGGGATCGCCAAGGGCAGGCGGGCAATGATAATCTTGTTGAGTTTTGCATGAACAGATCGGGTCGCGGCGGCGATGGACTCGGACAAGGGACGTTGTGTATCTTCGGCCGGCGTTGCGGCTGGTGAGGTCATCGTCACGAGCGTCGGGGCGGCGCCGTTTGTTTGTCAAACCTCCCGTGACGGAGAGGTGCGGCTGGTGGCTTCTAGGGAAACGTGCGGGATACGGAATAGGGAATAGGGGCGTGGCGTAGATGGTGTATCCGTACAGGAACCAGGCACCTCGTGTTCGGAGAGGGGGAATAATAGGATAATGGATGCTTGGTGTGACACAGGTTCCGAGATGATGCGGTTGGTAGTCGAGAGTTGAAGTGTACCGGTAGTAAGGTAAGGTAGACAGACAGGAGCAGAGACAGAGGGTAGGTAACCAGTAGTCCTAGAAGACTTGTTGTCTGCTGCTCCTCCTCGAGGCCTCCTCGGCGAATTTCAAGGCGTAATGCGAGATAATGTAGAAGGACCTTGGAAGGGGGACAGAACGGACGAAAACCACAAACGGAAGCGGTAGCGTCGATCCTCAGTAGGTTGTCGAGGGCAGTGATCGAGTGTCTCTCTCTCTCTCTCTCTTTTCTTTCCCTGGCAGTAACTGGGAGAGGCTGAACCAGTGGCAGTTGCGCTTTGGGTAGGTTGCAACGGCTAAGAGTAGTAGCGGGTGGCAAAGACGGAAGGGTAATGTGTAGCAGAAGGCGACAGCGTCAGAGCTTTCTTTCTTGCTGGAGCTATTACCGATACCTCTCTTTGGCGTTCTGGTAAAAGTGGTCGGTCACCAGGGCCACCATGTGATGTGCTTCTCAGATTCTCGGAAGGAAAAGAGTGAGACTTTCCCGAGAGCTTGGGTTTTTCTGTTTCTTTTTGCGGTCGAGAATTCGGGTACCTAGGTCTCAGAGGGATGGGTCTAGTGTTGTCCGGAGAGATTCCACTTTGGTTGGTATGCAAGCTAGGAAAGCAAGCAAGGTAATAAAGAGACAGAAAAGTTTAAGATCCAAAGGAGCCGGGGACAGGAGGCAGGGCCCGGCAAACGGGGTTGGAAGAAGCTAGTCTCGGCGAGAGGATGTGGACGAGTAGTGCGCACCTCAAGCATGGAATCTTGAGACTCGAGAGTCAACTGGGCTACATCCAAGATCGCATCCGGTGTTAGCTCGAGTCTGGTCTCGGGGTGATAGATCAATAGGCGTAGGTGTAGGTGAAGGAGTGAAAGGACGAAATGATGTCTGAGATGGAGATCGGAGTTATCTGTTGCCTCGCGGGAACTATTCCCAAAATTGATAGGGATTCACCAAGCTTTGTTGCATCGCGTCAAGGTCTCGTGGACAAGTATTGTAAGGCACATACGGAGAGTCTTGAATCGTATCCGTACAAGCACTTATGTCCGTAGTAGAAAAGCGGACTTCACTGCAAAACCACAGACGACTATTCAACGACCCCCCGCCACGGCATGGCAAATGTCACCTTTTCGCTTCATGGGAATCCCTCAAGAGAAGGAAATGGAAATGCGGTTCGGGTACCCTACCGTGGAGCGAGTAACCTGGAGGCAAACAGACGAGGGCAAGCCGCAAGAGGGGGGGCCCGGCGGGCGGCGAGGGATGTGGAGGATATGGCCAGGGGCCAGGGGTCTTTGGGTCCTATGGCCTTTGATCATTCGCGGTCTCGCCCCGTAAAGGACCACTTTTATCCATCGGGCTGGATTCGAATCGAACATTTTCGCATTGCTACGCTGCCGTCGCTGCATGTCCGATATTTTGCGCAGCCCACTGTGGCTTGCCCTTTCCTTGATTCTGGACGCTCTACGGAGTACATTACGGAGTGCGGGTAGGTATTTCTTCATATTCCTGCCTGATGCGTTTCTCATCTTTATCAATGTCTTCTGCCTCGGTCTCTAACGACATGGAAGGTGCAAATGGGCGAGCAAGGAGTTGGCAAGTTGTGAAGACTAACGAGATACTGGTGATGCACCCTTGGACTTCTTTAGCTCGTGTAGGCCCCTACAACAAGTTAGTATTCGTGTGTACTCCGTATAATGCATTAGACCAGTGACTGGCGACTGGACCTTCTGCAGGAGGAAGCGCCCCAGCGATCGGCTTTCCTGCGGGCCATCAATTCTGGCAGGACCCCACGATGTTCTTGCTGCCCACGGCGCCAACAGGTGATCCCTCTAAGCCTGTGCCTCTACCTTCCAAGTTGGGTGATGTGATTAATTAGGTACTTTGGCAGGAGCAAACATTCTCTTGATAGTCTCCAGGACCATCTCTACTGACCCTTACCTTGTTGCGCAATGTTGAGCTCCCATCCAGTCCTCTGGAACCCCTTCGACAGTTCATAAGACTATCCCTTCTAAACCACTTTTCCGATGTTTTCTGCCCACCTCTCAACCTCGATGCAACCCAAGACTCTGTCATTTTATCCTCCAGTGCTACAGCACATGCCAAAAGATACCAAAAAATTTAATCACAGCATACTTTCCCGATTCCCGCAACTCTATCAATGAATAGCAAGGGGAGGGGGGCCAAGGATCACACGGTTCAACAAATTCTGGAGCCTTTCAACTCGAAGCGGCGAATCCGATTGCGCGGCTGTCTCCATGCACCTGCAGATCCCTTCTCTCAAAATCAAGCAAGACATCAAAAATCCAACATGCATCGTATTTTACTCAAACCCGTCATCGGATTTTGCACAATCCCGTCTTGTCATGCTCGCCCGACCTTCCCAGTCTCCCCAAAGTCACACCACAGCTGCAGTCGACCACTCACCAGAGAAAAAACTCCTTGGTTCGCATAATGCCGTATTGTCTCCGCCGCAGCTGCATCAGTGTTTCCACCCGGAACCACCTCTTTTTGCTTGATTGCTCTTCCGAATCATCCGACTTGGCAACGTGAAGAATGACCTCGTCAAAAAGGGGCTTCCTAGCAAATCCTACTATGTGAAATCGATGCCGGGCCTCACCTCGCCGCCTTGACCGTGAGAAATGGAAATGTTCAGTCTGTCAAGAGATGGATCTCACACGCATTGAAAGACGGCATGATGCAAGTTGATTGTATTAATGACGAGACTGAGCAAACAGCTCAGACTCAATAACAGCGCTCCAGGTGGAATCCAAACACTGGAAGCACCGCGGTCTTGTGTGTAAACGCCGTGACCCATGCAACACGTCTAACGCCCCCCTGCGCACCTCTCTGCTCTCGAATTACAACTTTGTGTGTCTATAGAAACATCCCTTTATAATTGCGAGATGCCCCGGGATCCTGCCTCGGGGCTCTTGTCGCTCGACTCGTCTTCGTGGCTCTCATTGTTGATGAAGAGAAAAGAGATGAGCACCACGGCCGCGCCGACCCAATACACCCAGCTCGAATACTGTGAGTACTGAATCATCTCGCCAATGAGCGACAGAGGGATCGTAAGGGACAGGCCGACCGTCACGACCAGCGGGGTGGTAAGCAGCATGGCGTACGCCCATGACATATCGCTGATGAAGGACGACAACGAGTTACCAATGACAATGGCCCAGATTTTGGCCGTAGGAGGGAACGAGAACTGTACAACCTTCATTAGACACTCGAAAGTCCACAGATATAAGGGGTATGCGGTGTGACTTACTGGTTCCATCCCCGTGAAATGCAAGATGAAGAACACAGGCCATAGGAACACCAAGTTAAAGAGTCCCACCAGACCAAAGAAGAGCGGCATATTCACCCGATCTTCGTTGCCTACCCGCCTCTTCATCACAGTCACGTAGAGTCCGTAGATGATGGCGCTCACAAATGCCATCAGGTCCCCAATGGCAATCTGGCCCGTCGTCTTGTGCGGGAACGACCCGCGGTTCTCGTCGCTCGACCCGGACAGGTCCACCGTCGATATCAGCACAATACCAGTCAGCGACGCCAGGACGCCAATCAGCTTGCGCGCTGTGAACCCTTCGACCCCCATCACGGCGCAGAAGACGAGCGTCCACACGCTGCTCGTCGAGTTGAGGATTGTCACGCTCCCAACGCTCGTGTACTCGAGACACGCCGACGCGAAATAATTTGCAAAGAACCACAGCATGCAGAACTCGAGGCTGATGACGGCCGTCTCCCGGAACGTGAGCCGCTCCACCCTCGTCGTCGTCTCGAACCCTTCCATCTCCAGGCTCGGCTCGTCGTCCACCAGCAGGCGCTCCCCGGCCACCGTGTCTTCCTCGTCCTCGGCCGTCTTGAGGTCCTTGCCGTACCTCTGCTCGTTCCAGACCACCATTGCCTCGCGTCGTAGACCCTCGACGCCGTGCTGCATCAGAAACCGCACCAACATCGGTATCAGTGATACCGCAAACACTGACGTATTCATATACACCACAAAGAATGGCTTGTCGTAAGAGTGATCTGAAAAGATATACTGCCCCCTACTGTCAGCTTGCGCCAGACCGCTACAAAATACCATGGCCAACTCACAGATGCCAAAAAGTTGGATATCGTCCACAACAGCACCGTCACAAGCAGCAGCGAAATGCCTAGCGTCCGCCTCGCAACACCGCCCAGCCCCATCTTCGCCTGCCATCCAGATGACCTCACCGTCGACCTCGACCTGTTTGTAGACGCAACCGAGGCGCTCAGCCTGTCGGTGCTCGAGAACGACCTCCTCGGAGGACGGTCATGATGCTCGGGTGGTGCCAGCGCGGCGGGCAGCATAGGCTCGCTCGGTGCCATTTTCGTTTCGGGGAATTTCGCGATACCGTCGTCGCGCGCCGTGTCGTCGGGAGGTAGGTAGGTAGGTAGGTAGGTATGCAGGAGGAGTTTGCGGATTCAGGGAGGGCTGTCCGCCTTGAGGTAATCCAGGGTCGCTGTCGATGCTGTAGGCATTTGACCGCAGGGACGGCGAAGAGCAACAGCAAACTCTCAAAATATCGTCACAAATAATTCGCGTTCAAAGGTGGGCGGCCGGTTGCCGAATGTCCCGTCGCTCGACTAGGCGCATGTGCAGCACGGCACGGATATGCCGTATGCCAACTGCTTCTCGGGCCGTCGGTTGAAGGCGATGACGATTATGGAGCGGTTTACTGGAGAGCAGCCAAAAGACCCTCAACAAGGCGAACACTCAAAGAAGCTTGGCGAGCTTCTCTCATGCGGACGCGTCGTCCGTATTTTTCGTCGCTGGAGCGTTCACTTTCAAGGGATTCGTGTCAATGTGTTAATTAAGGGTGTTTCTCCAAGGTTGAGTTTCAATGGCACGGGCGAAAACACCCCCTGTATTCGTCCCAAGTACCGGCGACCAATAGTGGTGGGTCGATCGCGTGCCACGGATTCGAGTCTCAGCCTCCCTCAGTAAGGCAGGTGGTTAAGTGGGCAAGTGAGATAAGTCTCTTTGCTGTACTCCGTAAGATACTTACAAAATCCTACCTAGAGCATAATACGTAACCTCTTCCTGCCCTAGGCTGCCGCCGATGGACAAGGCCAAGCATGACGCCGCGCATTAAGCTTACAGAGAGCACTGGTTGCCAGGCCGGACTTAGTGCCGGTCTCCAGCCTTGGGGCTTTAGTGCAGCCTCGGATCCATCCTTCTGTGCGGAGTCTGATGACGGACGGCAAGAATGATCCGTCAGCTCGGACCGGTGATGATAACATGATGGAGAAAATGGCTGTCTTCCGGTGCTCCGCGCCTGTCAGTTAAGATGGAATGTTGTATCCGTAAGAGGCGTCCATTTGTCGGTCCGGTTGCGGACCCTCTTGCCCAGAAGCCGTAACTTAACACAAGTATGGTTGCAGATGCGTTAAGTCATCACGATGCAGGAAGCGAAAGGGCACTATACGAATAAACCCTTGATCAAATTCCAATAATAACCTCTAAACACCTTTCGCACCAGTGCAGGATAGATATGCAACATCAAGCCAAGGCCAAAAAATGGATATGTGGAAAGGCCCTTGGACTAAACATAATGCGAGTCGGACAGGGTCCTAATACTGTGTGCCGCCCTCGTCCTCAACTCGCTCAACATCAACAACCAAATGCTTAACCAAAAGCAACTTAGCAAGAACATCCATCCCGGGGGTTTTCGATGGGAATATTGATGACATCCTGGTAGTCACCGCTGAACTCCTCGGACTCTTCCTGGGCCAAAGCGTTCCGCGCGATAACTATTGTACGATGTTAGTACTCATCGTTGCGGGCGCTCATGATGCTGCACCAACCTTCGAATGCTTGTTCAACATTGATGGCCTCCTTTGCGCTGGTCTCGAAGTAGGGAATACCGCCCTTGGACTGGCAAAAGGTCATTGCGCGTTTGGTCGAAATCTACGATACTGTCAGCCAACTGTAGGAATATTAGACATTTCCTGACCACTCACCACTCTCTTGCTCTCCTCAACGTCAATCTTGTTTCCGAGAACGACCTGGTCGCTTGTCAGTCACGATTCACACAACCCAGCGCCAATCAGCCACTAACGAATGGGAAGTTGTCCGGGTCCCGCGGTGAAGCCTGAATCAAGAACTCGTCCCTCCAGCTGTCCAGAGCATCGAAACTCTTGGAGTTGTTGACATCGTATACGAGCACGCAGCAGTCGGCGCCACGGTAGAAGGCGACGCCCAGAGACTGGAAGCGCTCCTGTCCTGCCGTATCCCAAAGCTGTCGTCCATCGTCAGCACATGTTCGGATCTCTGATCAATCGTTATGTCGGTCTGATCCCACCTGCATCGTCACCTGTCGGTCGTCGACGAGAACCTCGCGCGTCAGGAAGTCGGCGCCGATGGTGGCCTTGTAGCTTGCACTGAACTTCTTGTTGACCTGGGTGGAAGATTCACGTCAGCGCCAGTCGCCTCCTGGTGTTGCTAGGCCGACGAAAACTCACATATTGGTTCATCAGACTCGTCTTGCCAACACCGCTATCGCCAAGGATAATGACCTGCAAGAAAATAACCTCGTCAATTATGCTGCGCGACGATGTGCTGCAGCGCTGGAAGGGGAGAGCCCACCTTGAGGAGGACCTTCTTTCTCGATGACATTTTGAATCGAGAGCCTCGTGGGAGGAGTATGTGAATGTAGAGTTTAGAATGAACAAAAGTGTTGGCGTCAACAGTCGGTCGTTCTACGTAGTGTTACGAAAGTTTCGGTCGCGGGTTGGGTTTCTTATCGGTTCGGACGTCAAGGTGATCGAAAACGGACCGGTGTCTTGCGGTCAGGGGTGGTTGGTTGGTGTCAAGTGCAGGTCGATACGTAGTAGATCGATGGAGGGAAAGTCATGGTGGAGGTTGACAGGGAACCAGGCGGTACTGAGAGCTCCCGTCACATTTCCAAGTTTCAGCCTATCAAAGAGCTGCCTCCAGTTGCTGGGTCTAACCAGGAAGGGCTCCGAGTGTCTACCTACCACTCTGCCTACAGGCTACGCAGCAATATCGTCAGGTGCACTGCTGCTGTTGTCATTGTGGCTGACGTAACGACCAAGGCGCTGTGGGAATGAACGACGGTGCTCAATGCACTGTACTTTGGTGAACTCTAAGGTACCTTGGTTGTTCAGTCGCTCCAGCCACACTCCTTAACTCAACGACGGTCCAGGCGAGCTGAGCCCAGCAGGAGCACGCCCTCACTACCTACCTTACCTCAACTTCCTCGGAATTCCTGCGAGGACCAAGACCTCTCCCACCTCTAGTCGCACATCACATGTATGCTGTGGACAAACAACACACGAGACTACATCCGTAGCCCAACATGCGCTGATGGGACTTTTGACACACATCTCACCCGATCCTCATGGCGGATGAAGAAGATCTCCTGACCAAGGTCCACGGCCTGAGCGACCTCGAGCTCGCCGCCCTTTTGTGCCTGGTCAACCGAGAACACTGTATCGTCAGCACTCCGCCCGTCGCCCTCAATGAGCTCATCGAGGAGCTTCAACTTGTGAGCGCATATGTTATTACCTCCCGCTGTTCATATCGTTAATCTCCTGCAGATCGCGACCAAGACCTTTGGTCTGACGTGCGCCGTCGTGGACTGCACTCCGCAAACCACCCTGGAGGACTTTGCATCCTCCATCCTCATAGCGCAGTCACCCGCAGCAACCAGATCAGGCTCGCCCCTTCGCACCCGTAACGACTCCTACTTCTACTCCCGCGCCGGAATCTCGCCATTGACCGCCGTCAACGCCTATAGCCCCACGGGCCCCGGCGGCGCAGCCGGTTCTTCCATCGCCAACGTTATCCTCGCCCGGAACCTGGACCGCGCTCCCAAGGCCGTGCAGATTCAGGTCCTCGAGCTTCTGCGTACCCGCCGCATCTTCACCCGCACCTCCGTCCAGACCGCTCCTAAGCAGTTCCTTTTTGTGGCCGCGTTGGCCGCTGAGAGCGGAGGCAACGCTCATGTTACGCTACACCTAAACGACTACTTCTTCATCGCGCACTGGCACGACCCGGATGATGGCTTTGCCAACTTAGACGAGGCGTACGATAGGACCGACGATGCCGAGACTGCCAGCACCGAGAGCGTTGTGAAGAAGAGCATCAACGAGGAGGCAATGGCGGTCAGTGAGGATCCCGTTTTAAGTGAAGGTGTAAGTGAACTTTTACGTGGTTTTTGGTCTTTTGAGGGGGCTAACTTTTGGTAGGACATCGCATCGTTGGCTGAGCTGAGCCGAGAAGTACAGGTCAATGTGGACGTACTGCGCTATCAAATGAACATTGTCACGTATTTGAGGATGCACCGCGCAGTTGCTGGTGGCATCGAGCCGATCGCCACGAAGCATCTCGACCAGCTGCTGAAATGCCTCGCCCCCTTACACCGCCTGGAGTTTGTGACGCCGGCTCTCGTCCACTTGGCTATTAGGAAAGTCTACCTGCATCGGATCCGAATTGTGCATGCAAAACAGGAACGGAGCATGCAGTGGGGCAGCCAACAAGAAGCCATCGAGTCCATTCTTGATGGCCTGGGCGCCGAGGACGTAATCGAAGACGTGATAAATATGGTGGCGGCACCGCTTTGAAGGCAAACTTGACTATTTTTCCAACGAGCGTGATTGATTCTACTCAGTGGCTACGTCTTTACGAGTCTTTATCCTTGATACCCATGGGAAACCATTCGAGACATGGAACGCCCGCCCTCGATCCGTGTACTGATACGTCTCCTGCACCTACCTTGTAACGTTCGTTGGTCTCAAATACACTTATTCGTAATCGAACATTCCCATTTCTGTCGTGGAATTAAAAATCTATAATACTACAAGCCAACCAACGCCAGGGGAGGCTTGCGCAATCTGGTCGCCAGATAGGCCACTTTTGTTTAGTTGACCTGGTTGACTCTGCACTTCCAGCCAGATCCGGGGGAGAGAAGAGGCAAGCTGTGACATGTTAGCTTCTGTATGGAGAGTTCGCAGAAATCAATGAGCTTACCTAGCACCGAGGCACCAGCCCAGTTCGTTGCCCTTGATCTTCTTGGCAATCTTGACCTCGCGGTCAATGGGCATCTCGTAACCGGTGTGGAGAAGAGCCATCATGAAGTTGAGGTCGAGGCAGTGCTCAGGGCGGTCCTGCAACTCCTTCATGGCACCGGGAATGCTGGCAAAGAGATCCCAAGACTTCTCACCGCCACAGACAGAGTTGGCAAGGTCGTGCATCTCACGCAGGGTGAAGGAGTCGGGCATGCCGAGAGGCTTAGTACGGTCGTAGAAGTAGGAGAAGATGTAGACGTCCTCGCGGCCGAAGGTCTTGGCCAATGATGGCTGGTGGACACCGTTGAAGGAGCAGGGCGCAAGTTTGCAGCTCTCCTCCTTCTTCAGGATCTTCTCGGCAAGGTTACGGCACTGGGCGGGGGCGGCCTGGGAAGGACCGGTCATGTTGAAGGTCACAGTCTTGCCGAGGGGGTGTTTCTCGTCGAGCTCGACCTCGACCTCTCTAACCATGCCGGGGGCAATGCAAGGGTGGATGATGGGCTGCTTGACCCAGCTGTCGTCGGACTTCTTGCTCTCAAAGATCTCCTCAATCAGCTGCTTGTGGACGGCCTTGCGAGCGCTCATCAAGCCATAGCCCAGGTGGGAGTGCTGGTAGAGCTCAAACTTTTGTCCACCAAAGGCAAGATCGTACTTGTGGTCGCCCTCGGCGAGCTTCTCCGGCATGCCTCCATCCGCAGCTCCCTTGAAGGTGGGCTCGAAGACAATCTGGGTCGAGCCACCGCCGAGATCGAAGACGGCAGCGGTGGGGCTCTTGTCAGGGCCGCCAATCTTGCCGAGGAGGTAGTTGGTGGTGATCCAAGCGTAAACACCTTCGTCGGCGCCGTCCATGATGGCAACTCCGTGGTCCTCCTTGGCAACGACGGGGAAGGGGTACTTGGTCTCGAGGCGGTTGCGCACAGCAGCAAGGATCTTCTCTGCGTTCTCAGCTCCGACCATGCGGAGTCCAGCGGTCGCTTTCACCGCGACAGGACTGCAGGACTTGAGCTTGTCGGGAACGTTGGTCATGGCAACGTCCATCAGAGCGTCGAGAGAAGCGGCAGCGGCCTCGGGGTCGTCCTTATACTTGCTGAGACCACCAACTGACTTCTCCGTCATCTTAAACTCCTCGTGCTCCAGCTCAGGGGTGGCACCGCAGTTGTTGAACTTGTAGACGTGGATTCTGGATCCAGTGCTGCCGGCGTCGATCATCAGGACGTACTGGACGATGGGCTTAGACTTGGAGCTGGACTGAGTGCACTTGTCGGTGCCGTACGAGGCATCGGCAGGGACCTGGCCACCAGCGCCGCCTTTCGATACTATTGTAGATGTGTTAGTTTCAAGTGGTTTTAATGGGATCTGTTAAGTCGTCGCTAACCTCCGCCATTGTAGACGTTGACGCCTCTAGGAGACAGATACCAGAAGAGGAAGACGACGAAGAAGGCGATGGCGCCCATCCTCATCCACCTCGTCTTTTGTGCTTGAGACATATCTCTCAACGCCGCGAACAGGCCAGTATTCCGTTGAGCAGGTGCAAATCGACCAGGCTTTTCGTGTGGATCTCGCGCGGGTTGCTTCGTCGGCAGCGACACAGATGTTCTTCGCATTGGTCGCGTGTCGTTGGTGCTTAGGGAAACACAGAGTAACGCATTCAAGGTACAGTGGGCGTCGAGATGGGACAAAGGAGTGGACTGGACTGAACCGAGGACCGATGACGAAAGGGAGCAGCACGGGACGACTCGAGGAAACAAAAAAGGTGCGGATGGCCGAAGAAAGGAGCGGACGAGATGGGATGGTGGCACTGGACCCGGAGAAAAGTGCAGAAGTCCTATATGTAGGGAGACGTCGTCCACGGTCAAAGGGGGGCGCGAGGAGATGCAAGGTACGGTTAGGTTGGTCTCGAAGGGGGTTTGATGGCAATTGCAGATTTTCTCTTCTCTGAGAGGTCATCAAAATCCAGACATCCCTGTCTCGAGCTGGCAGTTTGCTAATCTTGGGTGCATAGGTGCGCCAGCGGGGAGAACGCGAATCCACTGAAATGCTGAACCTGGAGGGCATCCTCCTGTCATGTTCACCTTAATGGCCGGCTCCATGATTAGGGGGCGGGGCCACTGACTCCCTGCTACGCCCCCTAAATTGCGCAGTCGCTCCTTCACACGGCGGGCAGGTATTACGGCAGAGTCCCATTTGCCAGACACGTTCTGATCATTCCTGAGGTGATCAGCTTGCGGTCAAGGCACAACTGGAACTTGAGCTTACCTAAGATTACGTACTCCAAATCCTTATCTAGAAAAAGCATCTTCATCGATAAACTGGCGCGTCTCAAGCCACGTGTGGCGCCTTCTCCGGATCTCACACTGTGACCGGACCCTGGAAGCTTCTCGTCCAGCGACTATTACGACTACGTCTTGTTGCCTCTGGCGTAATGATGAATACGAACGACCTCCAGAAAGATAATTAAGCAATTCCCAGAACGAACCCTCTGCCATACCCAGTTTCAACCATTCCTCACACCAGTCATCAAAGATACAGCCTTGTCACTCTCAGCTCACTACAGTTCTTACCAATAAAGAAGTTGAATCCCGGTCTAGGCTGAGCGAAGCCTCTCAAGATGGACGTGCATCTCCTAACATACGACCTATCCCGTGGGCTTGCACGGCAAATGTCCCAGAGCATGCTTGGATTTCACCTCGATGCAATCTATCACACGTCCATTCAACTCAACGGACGCGAGTACGTCTATGATGGTGGTATTGTTGACATCACTCCGGGTACATCTCATTTGGGCCAGCCCATGGAGCGCATATTCCTCGGAAAGACAGAGCTGCCCATGGAGGTCATCGAAGAGTTCTTAGACTCATTAAGACCAATCTTTACAGCGGAGGTGGGCTCGACTCAGTATATCCTTGAGTTGACCGAGACTAACCAACTACCAGGCCTACGACCTCTGGAAACACAACTGCAACAACTTCTCAGACTCGTTTTCTCAGTTCTTGCTTGGGAAAGGCATCCCAGAGCATATCATCAAGATGCCTGATGCTGTACTCAGCTCTCCAATGGGCAGGATGCTCATGCCTCAACTGAACCAAGTTATAAACTCCAATAGACAAAATGGTTCAATCCTCGGTATCCAGAACAATCCAACCCCTCAAGGCTACGGATCCGCATCGCAGCCCACAAAACCCCAAGCAAATGTCAGGGTCGTAAGTAGCTCACAGGAGCTCGACGCAATCCTTGAATCTGCCGCAAGGTCTTGCGCTGTTGTTCTCTTCACCTCCACCACATGCCCTCCTTGCAGGGCCATCTCGCCCATATTCGATGAAGTGTCTGCAGAGGCAGGCAGCAAGGCCACATTCATCAAAGTAGATGTTGCCCAGCTCACACCGCTTCCCGGGAAGAACTATCCTCGAGCAACTCCGACATTCATCACGTATTTGCATGGAGAAAAGGAGAATGAGTGGGCAGGCGCTGATCCTGCTGCCCTTCGAGGCAACGTCCAGCTCCTGCTACAGATGGCTTGGCCTCGGCACCCCCACGAGTTCCTCAAGCTTCCCAGCTTCTCCAACCAGAACGCAAAGCCAGTATTGTTCTCAAAAGTACCGCCCCTGGCCAAACTACTGGGCAAGATGGGGTCGGCAGCAGATGAACCAGCCGTGAAGGCAACCAAGCAATTCATTGAGGCCCGCGACAAGCAGGGCGCCGCCGCTGCAGTACTCCCAAACCTGGGCGAATTCTCCGCGTTTTTGCAGAGATCATTGCAATCGCTACCCGTCGAAAATCTTTTCACCATCGTCGACTTGTTCAGATGTGCGCTCGTCGACGCAAGGTTTAGCGGCTATTTTGCTGAGGAAAAGGGGCACTCAGCTGTTTTGGCAATCCTCAACCTCGTCAACTCACACAGCGACTGCCCGTATGCCTTGCGATTAGTTACACTACAAATGGCGTGCAACTTCTTCTCCACGCCGCTCTTCCCGGAGGAAATCCTTCGAAACGAGACTTTGAGAACACCCATCATCCAACTGATATCTTCGAGTTTCCTAGACGACAGTCACAATAATGTTCGTGTGTCTGCTTCGTCCCTCATGTTCAACTTGGCACTCTTCAGCAACAAAGCAAGACGTGAGAAGTCGGGAGACGTACTACCAGATGGCGACGCAGTAGAGTTGGCTGCGTCGGTGTTGGAAGCCATTGGGCAAGAGGAGTCTTCGCCAGAGGCACTGCAGGGCATGCTTCTGGCACTGGGTAACTTGGTCTACTGCACGCCAGGTGACAGTGAAGTCTCGGATTTGCTGAGGACGATGGATGCCGAGGACACGATTCTGGCCAAGAAGAAGCAATTCCCAAATGAGAAGATCATTGTAGAGGTGGGCTCAGAGCTTCTGGGCAAGGGGCTTAGACGGCCGTAACTTGGCTTGCACGTTGGTAGCGATAGAATACACTAAACTGCGTGGCGTTGGGTACTGGGTGTTGACACCGTCAAAGAGGTGCCGAATACACACTAGACATTTGTTTGTAGGACGATTTGTTTACACGAACGTGAGCACGAGTGTCTGTCATCTGATTCTTCCACAACACACCGGCAGCGTCGCCTTTTTACGCAACTTGAAGAAGAGGATGCTCATCCTTCGTCTTGCAAAAATTAACACTCGCTCGATTGAATCTCTATTTTCTTTTATTTCGCTGTTTATCTGCCAACAAAAAGCAAGTCGACAACACATTCCCAGATACGTACTTGCAACCCCTGCATTCCAACCCCAGGCGAACAGCACACCGCATAGCAAGTGTGGCGTCACTGCCCCGGCAACTCGGCCCCACCAGCTTTCATCCTAATTGGGCAACCGAGTAAACAAGCCCGACCGCCTCATGTTGGGATGTGGGCTTCGCAACGGCAACGATACCACGCACTTTTTGAAGAACTGAAGCAGACCCTTCGTGGATTGTCTCTCGATCATCGACTGCTACCGCCAGCGGTTTATGAGATGCCGGCTCTCTACTCGTCTGCTTCTACCCCATCTCTGCGGTCGCACGATGGACCGGTTAGAATGGACGGTGGAGGCAATGTTCGAGTCGTTGTCCGAGTGCGGGCGTTTCTGCCCAGAGGTATGTTGATGGCTTCCCGGTGTGGTACAGAAGAGAGAGACTGATGGGTGAAATCCAGAAATCGAGCGTGGTGCCGAGTGCCTAGTGGAGATGGACCCCATCACCCAGCAAACGACGCTTCTCGTGCCCAACGATAACGACCCTGCGAATGCGAAAGCAAAGTCGAGAAAGATTATCGAGGAGAAAAACTTCACATTCGACAATTCTTTCTGGAGTCATGACCTCAGTGACAAGTATTACGCCCACCAGGAAGACGTCTACAACAGTTTGGGTGAGGAGTTTCTCGACCACAACTTTGAGGGCTACCACACATGCATATTTGCCTACGGTCAAACGGGGTCTGGAAAGAGTTATACAATGATGGGAACGCCAGATCAGCCGGGCTTGATCCCTCGAACGTGCGAGGATCTCTTCGAGCGAATCGAGTCTGCGCAGAACGAGACGCCCAACATTTCCTACAACGTTCGAGTGTCATACTTTGAGGTCTACAACGAGCACGTCCGCGATTTGCTTGTTCCGGTTGTGGGGAACCAGCCGCCGTACTATCTCAAAATCAGGGAGTCGCCGACGGAGGGTCCGTACGTGAAGGATCTGACCGAGGTACCTGTCCGCAACCTCAATGAGATCTTGCGATACATGACGATGGGAGATAGATCAAGAACCGTGGCCAGCACCAGAATGAACGACACGAGTAGTCGCAGTCACGCAGTTTTCACAATCATGCTCAAGCAAATCCACCACGATATGGAAACGGACGAGACGACGGAGCGAAGCTCGCGTATTCGGCTGGTCGATCTGGCCGGCAGCGAACGTGCCAAGGCAACCGAGGCCACAGGCCAGCGGCTCCGCGAAGGCAGCAATATCAACAAGTCGCTAACGACACTCGGCCGAGTGATAGGAGCGCTCGCCGATGCCAAGGCGGGTTCGAGGAAACGCAGCAAGGACGTCGTTCCGTACCGAGACTCGATTCTCACGTGGCTGTTGAAGGACTCGTTGGGAGGCAACAGTAAAACGGCAATGATTGCTTGCATCGCGCCGTCAGATTACGAGGAGACTCTGTCGACACTTCGCTACGCAGATCAAGCCAAGCGCATCCGTACACGCGCGGTTGTCAACCAGGACCAGATTTCGTCAGCGGAGCGCGATGCCCAAATCGCAGCCATGGCGGACGAGATTCGAGCCCTTCAGCTATCTGTGTCGGAGTCGCGCAGGCGGGAGAAGGATACCAAAGACCAGGAGGAGAAGCTTGAGGAGTACCAGAACCACGTGGCTACGATGCAGCGCATGATGGAAGAGCGCAGCCTCGTTGCCGAGGGCAAGATCCGCAGCCTGCAAACGGAGAACGAGGCGCTTCGGCTGCATCTCAAGCTCGCTCTCGAGAGCCTCAAGAACCCGATCCCAGCCGTCACGATTAAGCCGCCGGAGGCCGAGGAAGCGGAGGATGAGGCTCAGAGGGCCAAGTCGGAGAGTCCCGAGGGTAAGGAGAATGGCGAGGATGCCGAATCATTGTACGACGACTCGGACGACACGGCGTACGACTCGGACGTTATGGAGGATAATGCCAGCGATATGCAGGAGTACATGCGCAGCCTGCTGAGCGATCTAGGCATGTTCCGGAGGAAGATTGGAGACGACAAGGAGCGCTGGGTCGGCGAGGCGCCGCCTGCGGGAAGCAATATGAACTTCTAGAGTCGTAGGTCTAAGGGGGTTCGATGAATGAGTGTGGACGAAAGAGCTCGGCTATTGATTGTTACGAAGCGCCAAGACGACAAGTGTAAGCATGGTGTTTTGGGAGTTCTTCTTATTCTTCGGGGTGTACTTTGTTAAGGAGACAGAGAGAGAATCCATAGTTTGCAGTCAACACATAGTACATGGCACACCAAAACTCCCGTATTTGGTTGACACTAAGAACGATGAAATTTAGTGCGGGCAAATTGCAAGATTTGCTCTGCCGGGGACACGTTCGACCCTCTTGCACACGTCATGACTGAAACCTGTAGGAACATGATCCGGCCTGTCAGATCTCATGGAAAGTGGGCGGGTGTTCTTTGCTTGTTCCCATTGATTTCAAACAGGAAATCCATTCTGGCGGTGCTTCACAAGTCGAGGAGCATGGAGCAAGGCGCGAGAGAGCCGCTGGAGGCCGCTACGTGCCGCTTGCGCTGTCTCCAAAGATTTACGGTCAATTGTTCCCATCAGGAATACTGCGAATGATACATGCCCAACGTCGAGAGCGGAAGAGGGATGTCGCTGTTAGGGTTGGACAGGGTTGTGAATTGGTGACGGGAGGGCAGAGACGAGTGCAGGGATGAAGCATCCGGAAGAGACGACGGCGAAGCAAGCCGGTGGACTACTTGTCCAGGGGGAGTTTCGAGACAACGGTTTGGTTCTTTTGACGACGGGCAACGTGCTTCGGAGCCGTTGGTCGTCGAAACTTTGACGTGTCTTCCTGTCCGTGTTGAGTGTGTCAAACTTGCCAGCCCTAGGAACCGAATGCCCTGATGGGGGTTTTGAGAGTTGAATATAGATCTAGGTTAGTGGCGTTCGTTGGGTGCGTCAATCTGAGAGGATCTCGCAATCGCAATGTTGACAATGCGTTTGGTTTCCAATAGAGATTGGCTTTACATTTCCTCTTTTTCGGTTTAGATATTTGAGCTGTTCAAATAGCATTGGACGAAGGTTGGTGTTTGTTCCTGAGTATAGTTCGGGTGCAAACGCCGTTTGGGGGGGGGTTTTTTTTTCTTTTCCGGGGAAGCTGCCCGAAGTAGCCGACCGTCGATCGGCTTGTCGTACAGCGTTTTGATCGTCAAAAGGTAGATATCTTGTGAAGAGTTAATTTGTTGGTCAAGTCGTGGTCTACGGCGGCGGATCGTAGCCGGTACGGTCCTTAAGATGGAGACTTCTGTGGCTCAAGGCAACTAAATCATCCTGAAAAGCAAACCCAGGGAGTACTTCAAAGGGCGCAACAACGAAAAAGCCGGCAATGAACTGGGCCAGGTACCTAGGGACTGTGGTCTGAAGTTTGAGTGGTCGTCAGGCGCGGGAGAGTTGCTGCACATCATGCCTCTTCTCCCAAGGCGGGAGATAACTCAAAGGCCGAGGAGCTAAAGAACAGAGTCGGTTTTCGATATCGGAGCTTTCTGCGATTTGTTGTTTCTCAGATCCATCTCAAGTTTCTGTTCTTTTTTGGCTTTAAGGGGTTTCCGTTCGATATGCGAGTGATTTCTAGAGGATTGCCAAAAAGGTGAGGAGCGCGAGAGCAGCAAAGCAAAAAGGTTGAGTGAACGGGCTGATGGATGAGCCAGGCGTCGGGCCCGACTCTCAAGCTTCGAATGTGTACCAGTGGCTAGAGAGCGTGCATTAGTATGACTATGACGAGTCTTCCGAGAGTCAATTGACCTTGAGGGTGCATCTCATTCTCCGCTCCGTTTGATGATGTTGAGCAGCTCAGACGTCGAATGGGATGTTAAGGGTCATAGCTGGATGAGGTACCTACCTACCTTGAGACAGAGGTATTATCCGGAAGAATGTGACCGACCAGAGTGCTGGAGTGATTACCTAAGAGATATACTACCTAAAGTGCCTTCTTCCACAGTCAGGCAGTGTAGATAGGTAGTCGTTGCCATATTCACAATGATGGAAGCTACTCCGTACGTGTAAGGCAACCGCCACTCTTTGACAGGCAAGTGCTTATCAGGGCAATTATCTGGCCTCGCTCGGATCAGCTCCTCTTCGAACAGTTGGGAACCCGCGGGGATGTTGCGCTTTCTAACGACGTCTGCGCGTACTCCGTACCTTGCATCCAAGTTCCCACGGCGGCACATGCCTCGTTCCTGGTCCCTGTTTCTGGATGCTGGAAACCCCCTGCCAGGCCGCGACCCTGCTCATTTACACCCTCAGGAACCGCCGAACCGAGAAGAACAGCTGTATCTATATGGTAACGTGGGTAATAGCCTTCCTTCTCGAACGTGAACCTGAACATCCGGTCTTTGCTCCCCTTGCCCACCCTCGTCGCCACGACTTATCACTGGCCGCGCCGGCGGCTGGATGTTTCAGGGCGGTAAGATGTTCCCACCAAAGTTCTACCATCCCTAGGGTCTCTTTCCTTCCTATGGATCGACCACCGACCGTCCCAGCCGTTCAATTTACTTGTCGGCTGTGAGCTTGCCAAGTTGCCAATGCCAGTCGGTTCCAGCGTCTCCAGAGTCCAGACACCACATTCAGATCGGGACGGGCGGCCGTGACGGCTGCCGCGGAATGTCACCTTGGGCCCGTACCTACGGCAGGAGGACGCCATTGCCGTTTCGCCTGTGTGCCTCATGTGTGCAACGGCAGGTTCCTTTCACCACCACATGGGCAGCACAGCAGGAAGCAGGAATCGCGTCCGAGACGTCCTTATTCGCCTGTACCTTGCAGAGTACATATGTACTTACGAATAGGTACATCCGACAATGGATGTCTGCCTTGAGCACTCGGACGGTTCGTGTACCGTCCCGTCTCTCTTTCCTCGTCGAGACCCGAGCCTGCTGAGAAGTTGAATCTGGAGCCTGAGTTGCTGCTCACTTCTCACTTCTTCTTCTTCCGGCGCCCATATGCCATTGTCGCGAAGACCAAGGACCCCTGTCCAGCTGCGCTTCAGAGCTCAGATCTGAGCCCTGGAGGCAGTGGAGGCACTCTCGACCGGATTTTGAAGCTCCCTACCCACTCTCTCCAGACAGATCTCCCACCCTCTAATCATCCAGCGTTCAGCAAAGATACCCTGCTCTCTGGGACCGCCTGGAGTGTCGTCTTGTGTTGCGACCCTAGGATTATTGTGCCCCCTGTGGTGTACCTGGCAGAATGTACTCCAGAAAGTACCTAGCCTACAAGTAAGCACCAGAAAGAGGATCAAGGTATCTTGAGTATCGCCGTGACGAGAGATGGGATGAAATGAGATGGACAGCTTCTTGCTTAATATCCCTACCTCGCCGCAGACTCGTCTCCGGGTCTTTTCTTCCCCTTTCTCTCTACCGCCTCTCCCTCGGTCGCCGTCCTATTGTATCTTTACGATTCTTTGTCACCAACTCCCTGAATACAACCGTCGAGTCATTCAGAGTTGCAAGGAACCCGAACTTCAGCTGCTGTCTTCAATCGTCACACCTTGTTCTGTCCAACAGGTATCCTCTGGTCCACCTGTGTCCCTGTGTCCCCGGGATTAATCAACACTTTGAGAGGAACACCACCGGCGTCAAAGCAAGCTGCAAGACAAGGGCATCTGTTCCTGACAATCAAATCTCTCCTCCCCGCGCCATCTTGCTGTCTGATCTAGTAATTCAGACTACGGATACGCACGAACAGGCTGCATCTGTACGAAGTAGTCCCCCAGACAAGCCCAAGAAACCCACCAAACTGGTCCTTTCATTGGTGATTCCCAAACAGCCCCAAGCCTCTCCACGTCTCCTCATACCGGGCCAACAACCACATTACCACACACCAAGCCAAGTTCCCAACCAGCACACAGCAATAACCGACGCCGGCCCTCAGGCACTTAAGCGTGCCCCGTCCCCGTCCCGTCAACGGCCTGCCCACTTCTGCCCCTCGTTGCTACATTAGGCACCGCCGCACTCCACCGAGCCAACCAGCGACCAACGACCAGCGACCCAAAAAAGCAAGGGCAGTTTGGCTAGCAGTTGTGACTTGTAACTTGTCACTGTGTCCCGTCCCTCTTTACCTCTCTCGGTCGCGCCTACCCGACCCCCGATCCCCGACTAGGTCCAGCGGGCAGCGACGCAACATACGACCTCAACTTCACCTTGAACCGGACACTTGCCTTTCGACTCGACACTCGACACCTCTCTCCGTCTTCCTGCTCCTGCGACATCATCTGTCGCTGTCTCTCTTTTGCATTCTCTCACTGATACCCCCTTCCCACCGCCCTCCTAACCACATCATACGCCATGGCCGCCAGACCTGCGCTCTTCACCCGTGGTCTCTCGGGGCTCTCCCAGAGCACAACCGACCCCAACTCGCCCAGTGTCAGCTCCCCGGCCGACCAGCGTGACGATGCGAAGCGCAACTTCCTCAAGGCCATGCGCCCTCTGCCAACACAACACTACTGGAACGTGTACTTTGACAAGTGAGTGCTCCTTGTTGGAATGACCACAGTGTCTGTCCTCGGCGCATGCTCCAAGCCTTACGCAACCCCACCCCCACCACCCCCTGAAGCTTCAAGGCTAACTTCCAACCCTCACTCCAGACAAGCAAAGGACCAGCAAAAGTCGGGCAACGATGATGAGTACAAGGTGCAGTTGGAACAGCTTGGCGCGCAGATAGAATCCGTTCAGGACTTCTGGAAGTACAACAACAACACCCCCGTCGATCAGATCAAGATGCGCGAGTCCATATACCTCTTCAAGCAGGGCTTCAAGCCCATCTGGGAGGACCGCCGCAACATCAACGGTGGCGCCTGGACCTTCCGTGTGCCCAAGAACATTGGCCCCGATGTGTGGACACGCGTGCAGCTCCTTGCCATTGGCGAGAAGCTGCAGAGTGTACTAGACGACAGTACGTCGCAGTCTCTCTCTCTCTCTCTATCTCCCTCTCTCGTCTTTATCACTCCTTTCACCACAACCGCAAGTTGGCTAATTCTTCTCTACCTGCAGACGACCAGATTTGTGGCGTTGGTCTCTCCGTCCGCTTTAACTCCCACCTCATCTCCATCTGGCACCGCGACGGTTCCAAGCAAAAATCCGTCGATGCCATCCTCGAGTGCGTACTCGAAGAGCTCCCCGCTGAGCTGCGTCCCAAGGCCGACAACTACTTTTACAAGCGCCACCAGGACCACGCTGGCTTCAAGGCACCTCCCGAGCTCCAGGTCGTCATCGACTCACAAAAGGCAGCTGCCGACAAGGCCAAGGCTGCGGCCGGAGAGGCGCCGGCTTAGAAGGTCAACCGCGTCCCTCCGCATTCTGCCCCCTTTTGAGGTCCTGTTGGGGTCTGGGAGGAGCTTCGCTGCGGTCCAAAGGCCAAGCACCGTAGTTTCTGCACGAATGCCTCCTAGGCCTTTCTCTTCTCTGCACAAGAGGCAACCCCCATCCAGTGACGGACGCAGTGGTGAGGAGGAATCTCACTATGTCTTGATCTCACCAAACATAAGGGGATGGGAATTTATATGGGTTTTGTTTTGTGAGCAAGTCAGGTTAAATCCGTACTCAATCTCATGCCACGGTTATTGGTAGCGCACCGACACACAAGGGACAAGGCCGGAATAAGCATACTTCATGGGCGTTCTCTTGTTATCCTCTTTTCTTTATTAGCATGGAAATACAAACTCCCGGGGGTGACGAAGATACCACGCCCACCGATGCCACATGGGCCGCACTGAGATCAGATAGAATCATCATTACCACTAGTATTTACCAAAGTGTCCCGATCGTGCAGCATGTTGCAGTGACTTGTAGATTGTGGTGCTTGAAGTGGTGAGCTGAAGGTCCCAAATACCAAAAGAGAAGCAGCTCGTAGATGCTATAACCGCGTCGCAGAAGAACAATCAAAGAAAGAAAATGTGCCACCATGCCTTCCAAACGCCAGATACAATGGGTATAACGCAAGACCAAACCCGCCACAAAGGTCACGAAACCTCACTCAAGTCCAACCAGTGAGATGGGTCGCGCGCGAGATCACCGCCAAACCCCAGCCCGCCGCATAACCTCCTCAAACTCTTCCCTCCTGACCCCCTTCCCGACGCCCGCGCCCCCGTTGGCCTCGAGGATCATATCCCGCAGCACCTCGTCCTTGACGTCCTCCCTGAGCACGGCAGCAACCCTCTTGAGATCCGCAATTGTTATGACGTCCCGCGGCCCAGCAGCCGCCGCCGCCCCCGACGACGATCCTCCGGCCCCAGACCCCGTAAACAGCCCAAACGCCTCCTCCACCTCCCTCCTCCTCGCCTCCCCGCCACCCCGTTCCTCTCTCTGATGGTACTTTAGCGCACACACGGCAAAGAAAGGCTCGTACGCGACGAAGCCTTCGTTCTCGGGATCCAAGATTTCAATGAACTCGGCCTGCTCGTCGCGGGAGGACGACGGGATGCCCAGGGCGACTAGGCAGGAGCGGACGTCTGATGTGGGGATGACGCCTTCTTTGGAGTAGCCCTTGAGGGGCTCGGCGAACAAGGAAAAGGCTTCGCGGATCTCGCGCTCTTCGTGGGCAGAGATGTTGTGTTCTTTTGCGAGTTTGGAGGCGCGGGGGCGTGGGATGTCTGTAGTTGAGGAGGAGGGTTTCTGGGTTGGTGGTTTGCGTTTTGCCGGCTTTGGTTTTGGGTTGTTAGTTTAGGGGGGGATTGCGAGGGGATTGCGAGGGGGGGAAGGGGGTGCTCACCATTTTGGAGGACTGTTGGATGGGTTTGAGGTGTTGATGTTGTTGCGCGGGTAGTTCAGTTGGCTGTAGGAAAGAAGATTGGTGGCTTGAGGACCCGTCGTCGTGACGGGCTGCGGAGCGAAGCAAAGTGCTTGGGAGGTGAGGTCGATGACGATGGATGCGCCGGGACGAAAGAGCGCAGGGACGCGTAAATGGGTTATGGGGCAGGTCGCGCTCGTACAGTGCAGTGACCATGTGCGCAGAAGGTCGCTCGCACGATAGTGCGCCCCGCCGTTGCAAAAAAATTCAACATAAAAGCTTTCGCAAGCTCTATCGATCTTATTTTTCCTTCACCATCACAACCTCACGACACTCACTCATTGCGAGAGGCGTCGACTTCTCGACAATGCCACGTTCCAAACCAGCTCTGGCGGCTTGCGATTGAACAGAGAGACAGCGAGATGATAAGCCAGTCCTTCACTGGATCCTGCGCACAAGCTTCGCTCTCTGCTTCACTTCCATTCCCGATCACCTGGACATTTTCTCACAAAATCCTCTAGAGCTACGCAACGTGGTCGAAGTGGACACCAGTTTACGGATCTTCCAAAACCGCCACCACACTCTATTACAGGTCGAAGCTGCCTAGAGGAAGTGTGCTTCGTACTCGAAAGCTCACGGCCTCCGCGCCGGAACTGCACCCAGCAAACTGTGGTTCTCAGTCCAACTCAACCTCCATGGACATGACAATCTACGGCTTCTGTGCCCTCTTCCTACGCGGCGCTTCCTACTCGGGAAGCTTCCAGCTACAACATGCGTTGTCATCTTCGCAAGGCACCACTACCCGCCAAACAAGGCACTCAGTCCTTTCGATGTTTTCCGTTCCCAGCGGGACGAGGACAAAACCACTGTCTCCAAACATTGAGACAGTGAACAAAACACAACATCATGACAGCTTCTAAAAAATGCTAGAGCTTGCCGCTTTCATACCCAGAGCGAGCATGTGTGGACAGTGAAGCAAGATTAAACAAACGGGTGCGCGTCGCAGGACGTACCGCACCTTCCCCGGCTTACACTCTCGCTTCGATCACTTGTGGTTGTCGCGTTTAGGACCTGTGGGAGACATGCTAATGACGTGATGTGATGATTTGAATTTGATGACTTTGATGCTTGTATGAAGAGCACTTGAAATATGCGATTGCCATTCTTTTGCTTGCACGGGCAACAGAGTGCATTCGCTTGACGCCGTTGTTCAGCTCCGACGATATGTTTCCCGGCCTACTCAAGACTTCGCGTTCCAGTCTCGTAACCCGTCAGGTCAGATCTTGGAATCAGGAGGTGGACTATGTTCGTCAGCTCTGCTCGTCACTTGACTACCAGCCCAAGTGCCATATCTCCAGGCCGGTCGAAGCCGTCGGACAAGCTGGCACATGGAAGCGAAAAAGTGGAACAGTGGAAGAGAAACCTGGTCACTTACTCACTTGAAGTTATTCTTCATCTCGCGCAACTTATTCATGACGGAAACGGGCTCGCTCTCTCCCGTCACCCTCTGAATCTCGGGGTCCTATCACAACATCACCGTCGTTAGTCTCCGTGTCTCTAATGGCCAAGGCGCCCGCGAAGCCCCATTGGGGGAAATGGCTTCAAGAAAAACTCACCTCGACGCGCATAAACACGTTGTGTTTCTGTATTTTCAAGTGGTCGTTAGCTCCATATTTCCAAGTCTCACACTCCCACTCCCTCGCAGGGAAGAGAGGAAACCCAGGGAAATCACGCACCTTTTCATCCCCAATCGTGAACTTGCCCTGCGTCTCCTTGTTATTCTCCGCAAAAGCCTGCAGCTTCTGAATCGCCTCGTTCTGCAGCACCGACGCGGCGAACTTGACGTTGGATTTGGTGTACTCGTGGCCGGGCTTGTTATAGTCTCCCGTCAGCAATCATGAACCGTGGCGACTCTCTTCTCTTGTCCCCGTTCGCTTTCATCTCTTTCCCCCTTCCTTGACGGGTTTCCGCGACGGTGACGGGGGGGGGGTTCAAGAAAAAGACTCACAAACACGACAGTGTCGTCGGGCAGCGAGGCCAGCGTCTTGTTCAGCGCGCTGTGCATCTCCTCCGCGTTACCCTCGAAGAACTTGCCGCAGCCTGTCGGGAGTGAGGAGAGTCAGCAAAAGAGTCTTCGTAATTACGCCCCTTGTTTCCTCCAACACGAAAACCTCTTCATCTCAAAGCATCTTCTCTCATGCTGTAGACGAGAGCCTCACCGCAGTCCAAGAGGGTAGAAAAGAGGGGTTGAAAAGCAAAAGTCAGAGAAAAAAGATAAAAAGAAGTAGGACACCCACCGCTGATGAAGAGCGTATCGCCCGTAAAAACAACCTTTTGATCCCCGTCCTGCATGAACCAGCAGATGCTGTCCTGCGTATGGCACGGCGTGTGCAGCGCCTTGACGGCGATGCCCTCGCCAATCTTGAACGACTCGCCGTGGCCCGGCGTCCGCGTCACGCCCTCGCAGTCCTTGCCGCCGATGATGGCCAGCTTATCCAGACCCAGCTCGTCTTGCTGTTTTTTTGAAAAGGTCCGATCAGTTCAGCGAATGGCATTATTTCCCAGAGGACGACGAGGTTTGGGTGCGAAGAGGGGCGGGATGAGAAAAGGGGATGGATGCAGGAATGGCAGACGTACCAGCTTCTTGTTTCCGCCGGCGTGGTCCCAATGACTGCCAGAGAAAAGTCAGATACACCCCACGTCGTCTCGAGGAAAACCCCCGCGTCTCGGTTCAGCTTCCAAAGGCCAGAGAGAAGGACTCACTGGTGCGTATTGACGATGGCCGTGAGGTTAATCTCGCCACTCTTGATAGCCTTCTGCAACACGGGCGTCACCCTGGGAAAATACCAGCATCCGTCAGTCAAAAAGCCCCCGGACAAGACAACTCTCGAAGATGCTCTTCCTCCCCTGGAAGCTAACCGAAGGCAAGAAGGACTCACTCGGACGGGTTGGCAGGGTCAATGATGACGGCGTCGTTGGTCTTGTCGTCCTTGACCAGGTAGGCGTAGTTGTTACTACTGCCCACCCCTGAAAAAAAAACTCATGTTAGCTAACATGAGGGGAATATAACACTGCATCACCACACTCTCATTCTCGTCTCTCATTCTCTCGTGGTGACCATGAAAGAGAGCATCAGAAGCTTGTGGGGGCGGGGGCAACATACACATGGGAATCGACTGGATATGCATAGCGTTGGCAAACGTAAGCTATATCCCGACGTATTAGCTTACACACTCTCTCATCTCTCACAAAAGAGCCAATCAACCAGAGATGAGCCGTAGTAAAGAAAACTCACTGCAGCTGATACGGTGGCGAGTTTCTGTCTCAGTAGTGGTCTCCTTGCGATGAGGGTATTCATGAAAGGCAATTGTGCGTGTTGGAACAGCTGTTTCTCTACAGTCGGGGGAATTGGAGCTGTAAGCTATTGCGCCGGGAACTCCTCGGCAAGTCACGGTGACGTTATTACAAATCCGCGAGGGGAGACCCCATCCAATTGCATCGTCATACCCCACGTGATGTTGCATGTGCACGACAATGACAACTCCATCAGCAATATCTTCACTCTAATGCCCATACTAGACGCGAGCATTTCCTCATCGAGGGGATGTGTGGTGTTTGTTTTAACGTATTTAGATCCAAAGACGATATCCTCAGCCGGGCTCGACGATTTACGCTACGCCAATAGGACGCGGCTTCCAAGTCCCCTCAAACTTGGCCCATCCGGTGCCAGCGCTCTCAGGAGCATCATCCTCCTCCATCTCACCCTGCCCGTCTCCCTGTCCCTTCCGCAGAATGTCCTCTGATAACCGCTGAGCCGCAAGCATGACGGTCTCACTCGGCGGCGTCTCGACAATCTTCTCCAGCGTCGCCAGTAGCCGACTCTCCTCCAGCCCGTCAATCCATTTCCTCATCTCGGCCCTCCTCCCGGCATCCTGCTCCTCGAGAAAGGCGACCACGACTTCGCGGCGCACAGGAGCTGCAGAGACAGCAGCGGCGACGGGGACCCCGCCGCCTGCTGCTCTACTCTCAGGAGCCTGGCTGACGGCCTCATCGGGCCCCAGGTGCTGCCAGTAATACTCCCAGATCCACACCAGCGCTTTGCGCGCGGCGGAACGCAGCTTCGCGAGAGACGGCAACGTCTCGTGCGTCGCCTGGTGCCGCAGCTCGACAAAGGTCGCCGGCAAGCCAATAGTCTTTGCCACCGAGTACATGCTCAGTTTGCGTTGCTTATCCTGATGGCCGTCCAAGAGCCCAGTGACGAACCTAGACGAGAGAGTGTGTAAGCAAAACAGACGATCGGCAGACGGTGACTTTGAGCATTCAAGGGGTGGTGGTGTGCCTGAGTCGGCAGAGTATCTAGGTAGGTATCCTGGAGGCTCAAGCAATGAATGACCTTGGCAAGACACTCGCAAGCCCTCACTTCAGTGGCTCTTGAACCACAGCCGAATGACCGCAGGGTGAGAAACGAGCTCTGGCATTCTCGATTGCGGCGACGGGCCCGTAGGAAGTTTAGCATGCCTCCAGCAACCCAAACCAAGCTTCCCCCGATGCCAGGAACGTCCGTCAGATCATAGCTCCCAAGTGCACCGCTGGCGCGAGCCAAACAAGGTGAGACACCCAGGTGCAAAACCACGCCGGCTTGCTGGAAATCTTGGGGGGGAGGGGGCGTGGGCGCTGGTCGGCGCGGTGTGCGTGTAAGTGAAAGCCTGTCTGGTGTCTGTGGCTTCCACCAGTCGCGCAGATCAGGCGATTGTTGGTGGCCCCTTCAGACGGGACCCGACTCGGGTGTTGGTCTGGGCAGTGAGAGTGAAGGGGGCAAGGGGCGCTTCAACGCCAAAAGGAGAGACGGCGTCGCGGGTTATGAGAGGGGGGCGTGTGTGTTGAGGGATGAGTTAAAATGACAAAAAAGTCAACCAAAGATGTGAGATGTGAAATGCGCCGAAATCCAAATGTAGAGGTGACAAAAAAGAAAGGCAGCCCAGATCCCTGGTGGATTGGGATTGTTTCAAGCCACTCTGCAAGACTCCAAAGGCAGAAGAAGGGGAGGAGGGGGCGGATAACGGAACGTAAAACGCCCCAAGTACCGGTAGGCTTTCCTCTCTCACTGGCACGCCGCACTTTGAAATTGGAACCAACAAATGACCCTTTCTGCCCTTGAGCTGATGGTGGAATACAAAAAAGAGACAAGTGACATGAGAGAGAGAGGAGGGAGAGGGAACTCTAGAAGCCCAAAAACGTACCGACTGAAGGCGGCGGCATAAGCAGCGCGGACGGCGTAGGTGCCAGCGCCGCCCTTGCTCTCGGCGTCGCTGAGGATGGCGGCCGTCAGCAGGGCCGTGGACTCGACCATGTGCGGGCAGTTGCCGCGCTGCATCCACATGGACACCCTCGCGACGGCATGGTGCTGGTCGCTGCTTGGGGTCGTCTTGCCAGTGTTGGGGCTTGTTGGTGCTGCTGGATTTGACGATGGCGTCGGCGTTGGTGCTGGTGCTGGTGCTGGCGCTTGTGCTTGTGCTTGTGCAGCCGTTCCTCGTATCCAAGACCTTGTTGGGGTCTGGGATGCGGCGGCCGCGGACGCTGATATTGCTGCCGTACCACTAGCTTGGGCGGGTGTGGGTGTTGAAGTTGATGCTGCTGCTGCTGCTGCTGCTGCTGCAGACGCTGGGGCAGCGGGATAGAACTGCTGGCGAACCTTGAGCAGCTCGCGGCGATCGCGCCACGGCGTCAGGATGTACTGCACCATGGCCGGGTGTGTGTAATGTGCCGGGTGTGGTGTTGAACTGCAAGTGTGTGTGAGTGGGTGTGCGTTTTGGTGTGGTGTCTGTCTCTTCTGCGCATGTGTTTGTTTGTGTGTGAGGAGTCTGGACGGCCGGCCGGGGAAGAGAGAGACCTGCTGGATCCAATGCTGTCCTGGTGCTGTGCGCGTACGTACGGTGTATCCAGATCCGCCTCGTCAAAGGTAGCTTTCCTCGACCGGAACTGCTGTGCTTGCGTTGTGTGCTAAGGCGCCCAAAGCAAGTTCGACTCGCACGTTCCCGTCCGTTTGTCTTCTTTCCAGGTATTGTCTGGGGGCCTTGCTCTCGCCCGTCTTGTCTGTCTAGAACTCTAGTTGACCCTCAGAGGCTTGACGACTTGGGATGTTTCAGGCCGCGTTTGTCCTCTGTGTGGGACCAAAAAAAAAAAAAAAAAAAAAGGAAGAATCCTGCCCTTTCGTTCTCTTGGTTTCGTTGCCTGGTGTCGGTGGGCGCTTGCGGCGTTTGCGTTGCGATTGAAGCTTTCTTGCGGGTTTGCGCAGCATCAATGATGAACGACTGGACTCGCTCGTTTTCCCAGACGAATACCCGAGAGAGCCGAATGGGAAATCGTCTGATTCTTTCTTCTGGACCGGTCCAGTCTGATAGCGGGTTAGGTTTCAAGGTCTGGTGAGGAAGGATATGGGAGAGACGAAAAAGACATGAGGTTGAAAAAAGTTCAGTTTTGGGGAAGCCGCAAAAAATGTTCACACTGTAAAATTCCCCGATTAGTATCGACTGGCGGCCAACCATTTCACTACTCACGACTTGACCCTCATCGCACTCACACGCCTCCCTCACTTCAGTTCACTCACACCCGGCAGAAACACAAATCAGGGGCAAGAAGCATCATTCCATTCCATTCCACGCGGTCAACATAACCCACCTTCGTCTCTATCCGTTGGCTCCCCGTTATTGGTCATCAGACGAAGTGAACCTCTCTTGGAAATTCCTCCAACCTTGAAATGTCACTTTCATGAGAGGTATCTGACCAGGGCACTTCGTGTGCACCTGGACTCTATCTCTCTCTCTCTCATATCGGCAAGTTGAGATGAGTTGCCGCTGCATCCTTTGGCCCATCATCACAAGCCAGACAGACAATCTGAGCATTCTGGACACAAGTCCCCCACGCCTTCACTCGGTCGACCGAATGCTGCATGATCCTACCCTGTTCTCCTCTCCAGCTTTACTTTCAAGACACGAGTAGGCAACAATGTGGGAAAATTAGGGGTAAACCAACCCAACACACATTGTGGACACGTCAAAGCGTTTTCTATTTTCCCCAGTGAACAATGTCTAAACTTTTACTATGTTTCTCATCAAAGCTCAACTGCTCATGCTACTTACACGACAGCTAAACCCGGTAGGTAGGTACACGCACACACACACACACACCATCTCAACTCAAGAACCCTAAGACAAGGTCTTCTCGATGAGGTAGATGCCGTACTTGTCCTTGAGCTCCTTCATAATGGGGTCGTTGATCTTGGAGTTCATGGGCGCGAGCACACCGCGCTCGGCAATGGTGCCGTTGAGCACCTGCTGGACGGCGACACCGCAGGGTACGCCGACGAGCTTGGCCATGGCCGAGTAGCCCTTGGGCTCGCCGTACTCTGCGAGCGTCGACGTACGCGTCTCGCGCGAGCCGTCCTTGTGCTCAATCTCAAACTTGTGCTGCAGCATGACCATGTCGCGCTCGCCCTCCTCGAACTGCATCTTCTTCTCCAGCGTCGCGCACAGCGTGTCAAGCGGGTTGCCGCGGGGCGTAATCTTCTCGTCCGAGAAGACGCCGATCCACCGCAGGCCGCTGAGAATGCGCTGCTTGTCCTCGGGGGACTCGAACTTGGCCTTGGCGACGATGGCGGCCTCGAGGTCGCTCTCGTTGCTTGACGCGGCGCCGACGACGGCCTTGGTGGCGTCCTTCCACGCGATGGGGCTGGCGAGGGTCTCCTGGGCGGCATCCTCGAGGAAGCCAATGTCGACGAGGACCTTGATGAACTGGGGGAAGCCCTGGTAGCGGAGGGTGCCGCGAACAATGGTCTGGGCCTCGGGGATGTTGTAGCGCTCCTTGTAGGGGGTCGAGTCGCGGTTGGGGTAGGCGACGAAGGCGTAGCCCGGGTAGATGAAGTAGGGCTTGGCGGTGGCCATGAGGTCCTTGGAGGAGACATCGACGATCTGGCCGTCCTTGTAGTACTTGGCCGCGTTGCGGAGAGCGAGAAGGACGCCGCGGGAGGACCACGAGAACTTGTAGCCGAGCGGGTTGTCAGAGGCCTCGGGGGCGGGGAGACCGCCGCAGTAGGAGAGGAAGGACAGGATCTTGCCGCCCTCGCGGTGGACCTCTTCAATGGTCTTGACGGCGTAGAGGTGGTCGATACCGGGGTCGAGACCGATCTCGTTCATGACGGTGATGCCGGCGTCCTTGGCGGCCTGGTCCAGCTCCATCATGGCGGGCGAGACATAGCTGGTGGTGACGACGTGCTTCTTCTGGCGGATGGCCGACTTGATGACGGTCGCGTGGAAGGTGTAGGGGATCAAGCTGATGACGACGTCGTGCTTGGCCACCTCGGCGTCGAGAGCCTTGTCGTCGTTGACATCGAGAGAGATGGGAGTGGCGTTCTTGACGCCCTCGGACAGCTTCTTGGCGGACTCGAGGGTTCTGCAGGCTGCGTGTTGGTGATATGATTAGTTTTCAATGATTCCGTATATAGAAGTAGAAGACGGGGTGCCTTGATATCTGGTTCAGATGGGTTGGGAGGAGGAAGAGGAGGAGGAGCTCGTGGTGGGAAGGGGAGCTTCGTACCGACGGTGACGGGGATTCCGGCATCGCTGAGGATGTCAAGCGTCGGCCGGGTCACGAAGCCCGCGCCGAGCATCAAAACGCTCCTATCATGATCAATGCATTAGCGACTGGATTGTCTGGTAGTGAGCATTGGGAGGTGTCGGCCTTACTGGGATGCCATCTTGGAATTCAACTCGTTGATGATGATATCGTAAGGGAATTTGGTTGTTTGGTTATTTGCAACTTTGGGTTTGTCTGTGAGTCAATCCAGGTTCCAGCAACAACACAGCAGCGAACGAAGGAGGGGTAGCCAAAAAAAAAAAAAAAATGGGAACCCACCCGACTCGAATTGACAATTGACGGGAGAGAAGCCGAACTGGTGCCCAATATTCTCTCAATGTCGTAATTCGCGATTCGTGAATCGACGGGCAAAGGAAAATTTCCAAAGCATCCATGGTGGGGTAAAAACTGCCAAGTCGATCCGATAACGGCCGCTCCCCCTCACCTCAGTGCTGGACGTCTGAAAGAAGGTTCACTCAGTTCACTCACTCACATCACTCACTCACATCACTCACTCACTTACTCACCACACACACACACACACACACACACACACACACACACACACACACACCCAAACAGAGGTGGTGGGCAGCACACAGAGAGAGGCAGGTGCATAATCGGTATTCGTACGGATACTTCGCACAGTACAGTGAGAGAGGGAGGTGGCTGGGTGCTGCTACCTTGGGTTGGGTGTGCGGCATAGGCATTGGCTGCGGTGGCTACGGTGAGGTCACCAAGACAATTTCCAGGGGCCACGGGCGGGGTGTTTTGCGACCTGGCAGGGCTGGCCAGAACGGCGGGGGTGGGGAGCCTTCTCTCCTGACTGATTGGCCAACTGACGAAATGTGACAGGGGAAGCATGGACCCACATGCAGCTCATGCCATGCCTCGACAGGGGTGCCGTTCGGGAGCCTCTTTTTCGCTTATTTTTAGTGTCCGCGTTGACGATTGCACTTCCAATTCCCCATTCGATTCTGTGTTGGTGCAGCTGCGTTGCAACTCCTAAAACTGCGTGGCGATTGTTGCTCTTGATCGATACACGTAGTCACGTCAAGGTCCGAGGAGAAACAGATTTGTGTCTTGTTTGTTTTTCGCTTTACGCGTTTTGATTGTTTCTATCTAGGCCTTGCCATGGGCCTCTTCCTTTTGCGACGCCAGGGCCACAGATTTGGCCCATGCTTCCATCTTTGGGTATTTGTCTTTCCTTTGATCTTTCTCCCCTCTCTGACATGAGGAGCATACCTAATGCTCCATGGTCCCAAAGATCCCCAAGTCCCGTTTTTCGTGTTACGTCTTCTTGATATCATACATAGTCTACAGGTTGTCGTCATAAAAATCATAAAACGCTTGCGCTGGTGTTGTAACGTGTAAGAGTTGTTCTTTGGTGTTGACCGTGTCATTAATCCGAGTCCTCGCCATCGGCGTCGTCCTGGTCATCCTCATCCTCGTCGTCGCTCTCAGGAGGCTGCCACGACTCTTCCAGCTTCAGGCCCTTGCCCGTACCCTCCAGAGGGCGGAAAGATGTGCCCAGGAGCGAGGACATGGCAGAACGAGATGTGTCGAGTTGCGGGTCCTGATCGTACTTGTCGGGAGCGTCGTAGAGTCCCATGCCCACAAGGATCTCTCCCTCCTCCTCAGGCTCATCGAGGGGTTGATAAGGGATGGTGTCCTCATTTGGTACAATGGGTTGGGGCTGCTGGGCCTGCGGCAGCGTTTCGGGAGTGGGCGGAGAGGTGCTAGTGAAGCCATGCATGTGGTGCGAGTTCCAATGCGTCGAGGTGGAAGATGGTGTAAGATCCGGGAGCGTAGTTGGTAGAGATGGGAAGGGCTCAGCGTAGCCGGTTGTGTCTGATGAAACATAGGCCGGCGGTGCTTGATGAGATACGTCCCAACCCTCAACAGGCAGGTAGTTGGATCCATCATATCCTCCAAAGGGGAGTGAGAGAGGGGAAAAGGAGGCAACAGGGGAGGTGTTGCACGAGTAGGCCGCCGGTGTTGGCGGGAATTGCTGGTATACGTGATAGCTGTCCGTGTCGTATACCGAAGTGACAGGAGGGAATGGGTATTGGGCCATGCTCTGAGGGATGGCCATCTTCTGTTGTTGAAAGGTCGAAGGGTGCCAGCTAAGGGGACGACTCGGTCGTGACTGAGATCCGTAGTCGGGCATCGGAACTTGGTCCATGGGCTGCTGCCTCCGCCTCGCCAGATTTCCATCGTTCACCACAGTTCTCCTCCTTGCCTGCATGGCTGCTGAAGATCTCGGGCTGTTGCTGGCGCTGGTGGGCTTGGCTACACGCATAGCTCCTGTGTTGCGTTGTCCGTTGGAGCCTCTAGATAGTCTCCGTGACGCCTGGGAGAGAGCCATTTGTCTCGACAAGTCGTCCAAGAAGGTATCGGTGTGATAGGGTGTGGGAACAGGCCCGGGGAGAACGCCTCCCATGAGTGTGGGCATCATCTTGTTTGATGTTGTGTGTGTATGTGTGTACAGTTGGTGCCGGAGAGGGAGGTGTTGTGGTGGATAGAGATGAGGGATAAGAGTAGGAGAGGTTGCAGGTTGTTTGTTTCTTAACTAAAAGTCCATGGCGAAAGGATATGCGGTGGATGATGGTGATGATAAACATGATATGGAAAGGACGGGCTCAGCCCAGGCTATGTATGGACAAGAGGTCATGGTCCCAAAAGCCCCAAGGGATTACAGTAGCGAGAAAAGACATGGGTGATACTAGATCGGTCTTGAAGGATAAAATCAAACCTTAGCTCCATTATCCGTAGAGGAGCAAAGTCGTCCAAGGGTGCGGAGTGGGCCAACAAGTAATTCAGACTACGAATGGTTTGGCATGTGTGTGTGTGTGTGTGTACTTCGTACGAGGACTAGGAGGCAGCGAGCGCGGGTTGTGTGCATGGGTGAATGGGATGTTGATGGGAGGTATCCGCGCAGCCAGCGCAGGCGGCAGGCGTCGCAGGCGTGGCTGGGCAGGGGAGGTACGTACCGTTTCTGTCTGTCTTCGTGTGAGCGAGCGTCTGGGGGATGGGTGTGTGAATGTGGACGCAGTATGGAGTAGGGCACGACGAAGGTGTCTGGGACTCAAGGTACACTACGCTAGGTGGTAGGGGGGAGACGGCCAGCGGGCTGCGTCATATGAGTTGAGCATGCATCTCACAACGGAGCGTCGTGCATCTTGGAGTCGAAGCAGACGAGGCGGGTGATTCCCTTTGGGGCTCGAGGTACTTCCTACGATAGGTACCTCCTACACGACCGCTGGGGGGGGGGGGGGGGGGCATGGGGGGAGAGGGGAGGAGAGAAAGAGGAGTAAGGAGGAGGAGGAGGACGACGACGACGAGGCACTGGCACTGGAAGGGAAGCATGGGACGGACTTGTCGATAGCGCTGGTGTGCGTGTGGGCAAAGCAGCGGTGGGTGTGGATATGGATGCGAGAGTGGATGAGTGGTTGATTGCCTCGCCTCGCTGGTCTCGCTGCCCTAGTGTGTCCTGGTCTGGCTCAGATTGTGTGGCCCTGGCGCACCGTAGTGTGCAAAGTACGGGCACGAGTGGACACTCAGGCACTAGACTCTGGACTCTGGAGGAGGGATGGACGGTTCAATAGATGGATGGATGGATGGGATTACTGTGCTAGGGAGGGAGCGTCGGCGGTGGGTGGACGAATGGAGTGTGGAGTGAACCAGGTTGTGGTGGTGCCAATTCGGCGCCGTGTGCTGGGCAGGATTCAGGACTCACTGCTCAGTGGTGCCGTGTGAGTGAGGAGAGGAGTGAGTGAGTGTCGCGTCTCCATTGTTTGGGTAACAGAACCTGAGAAGACACCTCAGATGGGACGTGAACGGCCCTTGGGTACGGAGTACATACACTCCTGCGTTCCCTCCACCTCGCACCGCACCATGCCAAACCGACTGTGACTGCAGTGCCATGGCGGGATGCAAGGCAAGGTTCGAAAATGTCGTCCAAGACAAAGTGCCTGTGGGACAACGGCACGCAAGGTATCGTCCTGGTCAACGGGTGCGCAGGCACAGGGCAGGCCGCAGGGGCCAGGGGAGGGCATATGATTCTCATTCTGGGCAAATGGCTGGGTCTTGGGTCTTGGGAAGTTGGGTCTTGGGAGGGAAGACCGAGAGAGTCTACACTAGCACTTCCCGGCAGGTACCCACGTACTTCCTGCGGTAGGTACATACTCCGTACAGTGACACCCCCAGAGATGGATCTCGGTCCATGGAAAGGGGGGGGGGGGGGCCTCGCGGGCGGCGGGCGGTCAAGGGCATAAGAAAACCAAAGAGAAGATGGATAGAACGTCTTTGGCCCCAGAAAGAACCGCTCGGCCCAGGCGCTCACGCCGCCAGGTCGGAGTCTGGGACTCTGGGAGAAATGCTATCCCTGCTTGCGTCTCGTGCAACACGACTGGGCTGCGGTACGGATACCTTCCAGGTTGTTGTTCTGAGGCACGGGTACGAAGCACCGCCAGCACTGGTGCCACTAGAGAAGAACGCGCCGCCTGCCTGTCCAGGGACCCAGAAGTTAAGAAGGGGTCCAAGGGATCCCACAGGCGGCAGGTCAGTCTCGTTGCTTCGACCCTGAGGGTGCTCTTATTGCATTGAGTCGTCCAAGTCCCGTCACCGTCCGACCAGTCGTAAGCCGCCATCGAGGATGAAAACACCCCGGCACGCTTAGTTTAAACTGACGGGTCGGATGAGAAGGGGCGTTGCAGTACTAGCCCGTCGGGGATCTATGGAACCCAAGGGGAGAAACACCCGCTCCTGGGAGTCTGGGACCTTGAATTCATGACCGTCATCCCTCCAAGGCTCCAAGCCTCAAGCCTTCCCTTCCCCTAGCGCGTCAAGATGGGCATGTGCATCTTGCGGCTTGCCATGCATGTTTTGGTGGGTTTTGAGAAAGTGCCACCCACCTGGCTGCCTGCCATTGATGATTGAAAACGCACTATCCGTACGGAGTACGCATACGTACACAATGGTGTGTGACCGATAGACCCTCATGCCCGACAGCTTGGGCAGGAGAAACTTGCATCTCAACCACAACATGCGCCTTTGATACCGAGACAGCTGATGACTGGCAATATCGTGGAAATAAGACAATAATGATTCGCCTGTTGCTTAGAGCCCACACTGCACTCGGAAGCATCGTCGAGTCGTTTGGTTTAAAGCGGAGCGAAAAACTTTCCAACTATCGTACGAAGTATGGTCGATACCTCGTACTCCGTCCAGAAAGATACAAGGTGAAAAAATTAGATGCGGAAAGCACAGACTTTGGAATGCCTACGATCTCCATCGGGGTCCTTGGTCTCAGGGCGCAGAAGAACTTTGAGAGAAGCACGGAGATGGCTCCGCATGAGGGAAACCCTGGTCGGGCAGTACGTACTCGTTCGAGAAAGCAAGCCGCTGCCAGGTAGGTTATCGGCAGAACCTTAGCAGAGGACTATGATGCGATGTACAAAGTGCGGAGTATCCATATGCTTCTATCGCTTCTCCAACGCCGTACGCGGTATACGAATACCTAGAAGCAATGAAAACCCGCTTCGCGCTCGATACCCAGTTCAAATGGCGAGACACCAGATTGAATCTGTGGTTCTTGTTTGACTCACGTATGTCGACCAGACCATGCTTTTTGGCGTCTACCAGACTACCATGAAAGAGGAGGACTGTACCCGTAGTACCTGACTGGGCATCGGCATTGGTCGTGAGAGATCGTCCGGGTGCGTGAGCAATACCTCGTCTCGATACCGGTAGGAAGACGTCTGGACGGAGTACGTATGTCCATGCCGTACATGAACAATTTCGAGCCCTGTTGAGCGACAGCTCGAGGTACGAAACGGAACGTTGATTGTTTGCAGCCATCCTTGGGGTGGAATGGGGCGTATGCCAAGGAGGTGTGGGAGCATTGACTGACAAGCCGCTTTCCAAAAGGATGGTAGGTGGGACGGATGGGAGCGGATCACAGATCTCGCTCAACCGACGGTGTTGGTTTGCAGTTCTGCCCACACACCCCTTTGGCCCTTGAGGGTGGCTTGCGGAGACAGCGGCGAGGGACGGTACGGATACGTATATTCGAACGCACGCGCAGGATGTGTGTGAGTTGCGGCTTTGGGATTTAGGTGTGGGTGGTGTGGGTAGCGTATCGCTTTCTTGTTCTCCGTCAAGCGTCAACAATAGACGAAATGGGGTCGCAGTTTGTACGGCGTAGCCGTACGGATAGGGTGATATCAAGTGGCAACTGCGGGAGAACAAGGCAAAGGCCAGTGACCGAATTGACAGAGTCGCCGCAGGTCATCTTATTCCCAAGCCACAGCCGAATAGCAATGCTCCACACGCCGGGCACTACAGCTTATGGGCTACCTAGGCAGTCTCATGGTTTCGCTAAGACTTTCTTGGTGAGGGAGAATAGCTTTGGGATGCACCCTTTGATTCTTGTGTGGTGCAAGCTGAATCTGATGAAGAGCATGAATCGAGCGGAGGAGGTGGATGCGCATGTCCTGGATGGGAATAGAGTGGTGGCAGCCTAATAGCCATGGGCCGTGTTGTTGCAGTGAGTGGTGAGTGGGTATTAGTTGATGGCGTTTTTTTTTTTTGATGCTATCCGGAGACGCAGGCGGCGTACGAAGTACTGTGTTCACCCTCATCAGTCATCCCAAGGGGTCCGGCCGAGATTGTTTTGATGGCCCGGTCATGCAAGCATAGGCTCGAGTCGTAAACGTGGGTGTCATCGGTCATGAGGGGAGGAAAAAAAAGTTGCGTAGACGGGTCTATCGATATATCCGCATCGCGGGGGCTTCAGCCAGTGAGATGTCGAGGTGGCAAACCGTCATGGTTCCTCCACAGCAGGTTCCATCCATGATCATGTCGAGATGGGGGAGGCAAGCATGGTCTGTTTCTTGGTTTCGGCAAGCCGGTGAGGGCAAAGATGTGTTGGCAACATCAGCCTGACTCCCAAGTGGGCAAATTGCGGCAGATTGGAACGTGGGATTGCGAAACCTCCGATATGGATCATGGACGTCGATGCAAAGGATGCGAGAGACGCTCACCCAGCCAGCGGTTGAGTACTAATTAACAAAGGCAGTTGGTCGGTGAATTAGAGGACGGTTCAGGGTTGGGCGGCATCACTCAGCCCGCTTGGCGAAGAGAGTACAGTGTACTGACTGTTTAGCTGGTTAATACGTTGGGAAGAAAGTATACCGGTACGCAGCCATCTCCATTTTCTTTCCGAGCTTGGCCCCTCCTTCGTGCCTGGTCGGTACTGTGACAAGAGTCAGCTGTCACCCAGGGCGTGGCCGTGGTGTGCAAAGCATGAGCTGTAGGGTGCCGAAGGACCAGATTCCACAGGCATGGGCAAGGTGTCTGGGTGCAATGAATGAAAAAAGACAAGAAAAAAAAGAAGAAAAAAAAGAAAGGCGGAGAGAACAAGAGGAAGATGAGGGGGGGTAAAAAATGCCAAGCCGGCGAGGAGCGGTTCATGGCAGGCCGCAGTGGTAGCAATGTGGCACAGGCTGAAAAGAATGGAAGGAGAAGAAAAGGTATGAAGATGCGACATTCGTACCTCGCGACTCCGCGAGGAAAGAGAAACGGGATGAATGTGCGACAAGGTAGTCGATACTCAGGATTCAGTGACACATACATAGAGGCTGATGTAGCCGGAACCTTGATCATAACCCCCGTAGTCCAAGACTCCTAGGAGCTCCATCCCCCGGAAATATGAGAAGGAGATAAATCCGATCCACTCCGCTCCGCAACAAATATAGCATTGCTGCTGCCGCCTGTACTGTATGGATGGACACTATCCGTACTCCGTACAAAGTATTGCGCATAGGTAGTAGGGCGATACAACAGCACGAACTCGGAACAGCAAGGGCCAGCAGGGACGGGCTCAAGTTTGGGAGGGCTCCTGAGTCCTGACAGCGCAAAAGTAAATAGAGACAAACAAGGCGAGAAACAGCATGGGTCCAGACACAACAAGGCTCAAAGGTGGAAAGAAGGAACCTAGGCCAGAAAAGGTTCCAGGGGCACAGGCCGGGGCCAGGTAGGTAGGTGGTAGGAACGGATCCTGTGTCACTCTGTCTCCGTACTCCGTAAGGTAGTTGGAGTCAAATTGGAGACCGCCAGTTCTGTCCTGCGACCTGACTTGCCGTAATTGTCTAGCGTCTCCAGACTCGTCAGTTGCGCGAAGTCAAAGTGGGCAGCGCCAGACTGGGTGACTGGACCTTTTGGAGAAAGAAAGAAAAAGCCAAAGAGGAAGGGAAAAAAAAATAGATCCGGAATCGCCCCTTCCCATCCGAGCAGAAGTCAAAAGGCGGCTGCAGTTAATAACGGCCCCCACCCTCTCCGCCGTACCCAGGCACAGAGATTGAAGGAGGAAGTACAACTAAAGTGGACGGCGATAATGATATTCCACGCATAGGTACTCCGTATGGACTACCTTAGTGCATCCATACCTACTTGATTATCATCAGTGATCGTTCCAAGCGTCGAAGCGACAGAGCAAGGAGAGGATGAGGAACAGAATGTTCAGAGAGACCTCGCGATGGTTACGTAGTGTACATTGCATCGTCTCACATTCTGATAATACATACACTCAGGTACACGTAGCGTCTCAGAACTACCTACCTAGGTTGGTGGGCACAGCAAAAATGACCGAGATGCACCGCAGTAGCTTCTGGATATTGAGGATGGAACTTGAGGTTGGTAAATGGGGAAAGTAAGTCAGCAGTACGTACCCGCACCACCAAGTTTTGAGCGGCTGCCCATAGCGCCAAATGCACTTGATCTACGTAAGCAGGTAGCCCGTACTCAGTACCTCAATCTGGCCGCGCATCTGGGTGCCACGGAGCGTACATAGTACACTCACTACGTGAAGGGGCCGCAGTGCAAGGGATGGCGCCAAAGAGGACCAGAGCAGAATCACGTTTTATCCTCAGGCAGCAACACCACCCCAGGAAGCGAACGCGCCGAGTGGGGCACTTGCTTTGCTGTATGCCGCTAAGGCTAAAGAGACTCAGAGAGGGAAAGGACAGGCAGTACGGTGTACGGAGGACGTACTTCGATTTCAGCCTCAGGCATGAAGCCATCAAGCCTGGTGGACTGATGCATTCCGCAAAGACTCGAGGGAAGCTCCAACAAAAGACTTCAGCTAACGTAACTGGGCACCACGCTTTTTCCACGTACCACGCACCACACCTTGACCAAACTGTATTCGTACGGATACCAACAATCTGCATGCCCGTCACTGGTGTATCCATGGTCCATGCCATAGATGGAGACGCCCGTCATCTGAGGCGAGCCCGCGATTGGAGAGTTTGGACCCATGCACCACCACAACTCAGTACCCCGTCCCTAGGCCCGGTAATCTTGTCTCTTCAGGCCATGTTCCAACTTTCAGCGCTTCTTTCGACCCTGTCAACGGAGCACACCAGCACATTCGGTGCTCAATTTCGCCGACAACTCCCCCAAGCCGTGCCCACCCTTCCTTCTACAGGGTACTCCGTATACGCTTCCCTTCTGAAAGGGGGAGGGGGGGACGCGCCCCTTGCGGTGGTGTGAACGCCAATACTGGGTCAATATCGGTGGCAATTGGGCAAGCCGACGGCCTGTGACAGCGAACTCTTCTTCCGCCTTGGCTGCCCTGTGGTATCAGGCACCGTGCCCCGAGCCCACGACTCCCTATTGCGCTGGGAACTGGGCTCCGGCCAATCTCCCTTCACGCCTCGCCTCGAGAGCTGTAGCAAGCTCCTCCGGACATGGACGCGCATTCAAGGTCTGATGGGCCAGGTCATTGGTGTTTTACCTGTCATTGCTGACTCTTCAAGGCAGCCTTGCTCAAAAACTCTAGAATTCAAAATCGAGGAAATTAGCAAACATCAGACCGAAAATGCCGTATCAACACTATGCAATCTGGAACCAATTTACAAAGCACTCCAAAACCTGATATCAACCTATCAGCAACCCTCTGGGAGTTCGAGGAGGAGAGGGCCGGATGTCAGGCACACGCTGGGCATTGCGGGCTGTGCAGGAAATACGGTCCAGCTGGCCCAACGGGTTCATTACAGCCTCCTTGTCTACGGAGTACGGATGGTGCGCACTACGAAGTACCTCACAGCTCATCCATGATCTAGGTACTCCGTACTCCGTCGGTGGTCGACAAGCCAGGCAACTTCCGGACATTGCAGGCAAGGCTTTAGCATCCGCTCTGGCAGACTGGCACGCCGCACGCTGGCTCTTGGGTCCGCGTCCCACCTGTCCCTGTTCTCAGACAGCTTCGAGAAGCTTGAAGTGGGCATGCCGCAGGTGATCCGAGATCGAGGGGCCTTATCCGCTCCAGGAGTCTAGAAGAGAGATTATGGTCAGGGAATCCACCGTGTCGATAAAGCGGTGGACATCAGCGGAGGAGAGGCCCTGCCACCCTGGTACTCCCCAGGACCAATTTCCACGTCACTCCTCCCTTTGGGTGGCCAGCGGTTATACTGCGTAGATCAGCTTCCGCAGATGCCATTCCTCTCAAAGCCTACCCTGGCCTGCCCGGCAAGCCCTGAATCGCATCAACCATCAAAGCACAGGCATGACAGGGACTCCAGGCCAAGGTACCACGTTGATATGGATCAACAACACTCGCCGGCTCGCGTCCGCTCATTCGCTCCCTCGCCTCGTTCCAATCTCATGCGGCAACAGCGTGAGCTTCCCTCGATGGTTACAGCGGGTGACGTCCACCTGTGGCTCTTTGTCTCTCCGTTTCTGTGCGCCCTCGGCCTTCCTCTCGTGGACTCCATTGGCGCCATCGACTTTATCGTCCTGTTCCGCTGGGCTACCTTGGCCAACACTGCGAAGTACTCCGTATGGAGTGCATAAGTACGGATATACGGGACTGTGGCGCTGTGGATACATATCCAGGACAGGCGTCCATTTCACATCCTCGCATTTATTTTACCAGCAGCCTCAGCAGCAAACCCACTTGAACCCGAGGGCCTCCCTCTTCTATGCTTTCCCACTTCGCTAGGAGTGGCGGCCTGGACTGTTCTATTTAGTCATTCTGTTGCTCAACATGCTCATTTCCAGGCATACCACCAAACCCACCAGCCATCGGCGTCCGCTTGGCGCCAGGCGCCCTTCAATTCAGTCTTACTTTACGGATACCCATGCCCAGCCGTCGGGCAACCACTTCAGCGTGTGTTGGGCCGCACTTTGGAGGACTCCCTACTGATACATTGGTCACTCGTGGTTGAGAGTGCCTGCTAGTCCAACCGCCAGTGACTCTTTGGTGTGGACATCTTTGTTTTTCGATCAACAACTCTGAAGGACTACCACGGCAGGCTTGGCCTCGACATCCGTTACAAATACAGTGCGCCGTACGTATAGCATGGTCGCACCGACCCTGACAGTCCTGACTCAACTCGCTTCTCTCCACTTGACTGGTTGCAGTCAGGTTAGGTTGGAGGTTGGAGGTTAGTGTTTCCTCCGACATGATTACCAAAGATGCATATATGCATCCGGTTTGGACCCTCCAGATACGTATCCGTACGAAGTACTTCGTACACGAGGTGCCACTCGAGTCTCAGTTTTCTGTCAGGGTGCCGGCAGTCCGCCAACACGTATCCCTGACGCGCTCTCCTCTCCAGACTCCAACAAGCGCATCGAGCGGCAGGAACGCCGGGGACTGTGCAAGCCTGCGAATTGAACTCCGTAAGGCAATCATCAATAGGACTGGCCCGACAGTGTTTGACTGCTCACTCCCATCGGGATATCAGAAAGGGAGGGGGCCGGGGCTGGCTCAGGGTCTCCGCCTTCTTCGTGTCCTGCGGCTGCAACTGCTGCAGCGTGCACTCAGGCCGCACCTTGCAGCCTGCATACGCACCTAGGTATTCCGTTCTTTTGCGGGCTATAACGATAGTCTGGGCCTGGCCGCCCTAGGTTCACCCAAGCAGGGCCGCCTGGATCAGATGGGATGTGTGAATTCGCGACGCACACACGCACACAAGCACACGAGACACTTCGCACGTGACCTTGTCATCGCCTCGCTCGCTTTCATCGTTGGTTTTCCTTCCCTCTTCGTTTCATCCAAACGCCATCAGCGGTACGTGACCGAAGGCTTGCAGTCCGTAGGTGCCAAAGCTGTTCAAACTTCTAACTTTTCGGAACACGCCCTCTACCCCTCCCCAGTTGGTGACGGATCCCTCCCGTTTCCCGGCTGAAGTCTTCCTGGTCTGATCAGATGAATTGTCACATGAGAGACGGTGCTTGGATATCATCTTTGCAGCAACATTATCAGGTGTCACGCAAAGTTTACCGCCCAGCCCAGCTGCCTTGTCGCCCTCACACACCTCACCTTCATTTACCCTTTAACAACGAAGTACATCTGATGTCCGGCGCATGTCTTCCTGGGAAACCTGCCCCATGCTACCTCCAGCGTCACCCATTCCAACGTTTCGGCTGACGCTAAGTCTTGGGAACGTTCCACCCGCTTGATTGGCTGCATTGTTGGGCCAATGGACAGTAATGCTAAGTTTCGACGTCCTGCATTACACCGTCACGTCGAATCGAAGGCATCGTGCCGCGTGCATGCCTTTTTCCACCCAATATACTCCGTAGGCTTCGTCGATGCACACTCAACATCCCAGAAGCTTCCCGATACCCGGCGAGCTACCGTCAGACTTGGTTGAATCATCTCTGAAGCCTTGGCATCGCTTTCTACGCAGTACGCAGTATCTTACTCAGCAGTAGCACTTACCAAACTCCGTGGCCCTGTCCTGGTTTATGACCAAACCAGTGTACGGAGTATGCGTCACTTCTCTGCCACGTAATTGGCAACAGACCCTGGAGAGGCAGCATGCCGATCAACCATCCTGTCTCGCTACCCACTCAACCTTTGCGGGCGGTAGGAAGGCGCAAGTCTCGTTTCGTTGGTATTGCTAACGTCAGGTAAGGTAGGTAGGCCAACTGGACAGCCCTCGGTAATTCGAAAGTAGACGACGCCTTGCAAGCTGGTGGCCTTCAGGGTGGTGGACCACCAACTGCCTGGGAAGGCGAGATCTCTTCAATTTCCATCCCTCTCCCAAAACGTTTGACGAAACGGAGCCAGAAACGATCCGCTAGCGGTGGTGTGAAGCTTACGGGCGGAGGTATGGGCAATGATCTAGTCGGTCACTCCAAAACCCAGCCGATGCAATGGTGGCCCTAGGCTCGATACTCGACTTTTCTATGGCGGCACCGTGCCGCTTTCACCTATGTGTACGGATACCAGGTAGGTGCAACAACCCGCTGACAGAATAGTCTCGCGTTCAAAAGTGCCTCGTCACCTGGCTCACTCTCTGATCAGTGAGCACATATACTCTACTTCATGTGTCTACCCACAGGCTAGTGGCTCATGTAGTGCTCGCTCGCCAACTTTTCAGATCAGCATGGCGAGCCATGTCGAAGCGGCAACCCTGTGAGGTATGTAGACATAAGTGCGGAGACGACTGATCGGAATCGGCCTGGTTGCCGCCAAGTACCAACTGCTCTCCGTGTTTCTCTACGGATACAGGACACTACTGCCAACATTCCACTGATGGCGTTCGGTCACTAACATTCCCTCGGCTCATAGGGGGTGTATCGTGAGCCCTGAATGCCTTGAAACCTAATGCAACACTCTCTGCGCACATCCGCCGGCCTAGGATAGCATGATCTTCGGTGGAATACACTACACCACTCACCCTGGACCTTCCATCTTGTCCTTGGCAGCGGTGGCAGCGGTGGCAGCCAATTCAGCCAAGACTTTCACTTCGGCTCATCTATCTGGCTACTTGCACGGTACCCAGACCACTGCTGTACTATTCAAGGGCGGTCACACCCAGGCGAGATCTTTTCGAAGCCTGAGCCATTGAGCTCTGTCATTCCCTCTGGCCGGGTCACACGGCTACTATCCGTGGACCACTCCGAGTTGTCACAGATGTCGTCCATCGGCGGATCTTGTCTCCGACTCACCATCTCCCACCCAACATTGCGCATCACCGGGGCACTTTATCTGAAGTCTCGACCAAGTCGGGCTTACGCCTTTGGACTTCTCACGCCTCCGTCGATGATTCGATACTGACTAGGTACCACTACTCAAAGCCCACATTCCCTTTCACACGTTCCACTTCGGACAGCGAGTACATTCGTCCTTTTCGCGGCATCCTCTCTGTTGGTAACTGGAGTGATGAAAATCCCTCGCTCTCACGTACTAATACGAAGCGGTGATCAAGAGCATGAGGCAGGCTCCCTATCCCAGCCACATTCTCTTGGGGGTCGCCTGAGTTACCTATGGCCAACAGCTCTGTCTGCGACCTGTACCGGGCTCAGCCGCGCCACAGAGACGCGTAGCTGGTTGAAGCCCTCTCAGTTGACGACGAGAACGGCGACACGGATACGGTTCCTTGATGCCAGAAAACTCCCGTTTTCTCGGGCGGCTCGGTGCCTTTCGGACTGCAATCATCCCTCCTTCCCTGCGCTTCATGTGTCGGGACCAGGTACTGGAGGCCAGCGATCCCGTTCCTTGTCAGTCAGCGGAAGTCTGTCCGACCATATTTGGTTTCGTGCGCCAGGCCACTTTGAGGGCGTGGCTGGATAGACAAAAGCCAAATTTGCTTCCGCGAGATGATCGGCATGCAAATTTCCCCAATCGCGCACGATTGACGAGTCTTGGTCCCCGTCCAATGCATTATCCATACATCCGGATAGGTACCTGGGCCGTCTACGAAGCATTCGGTCTGGACGTGAACCAGACAAGAAAACCCGCACGCACGCACGCACGGTCAACACAGCTAGAGTCTGGCCGATCTTGACTTTGACTCCTCAAGTTCGATGCTCCAGCTCCACCGCCGACCTCAGCCATCTTAATACTCACTGCTTCAACGCTCAAAGCCGTATAGACCAGCATGGACGTACTGTAAGTACCTCGCAAGGGGGAAGGACAAAACATGGCGGTGTGCTTCACATTTCATAAGTTGCAGAGCTTTTCCATTGAATGCAAAATACAGCATTGAGTTGGAAGCATGAGTGAGGATGGCGCAAAGCAATTCCCGCCAGGAGACTACAATCCAACCCGTACGTTGCACAGAACGGGGCGTCAAGCTCTAGATGACTACCAAAAATGGGGTTCGCGACTAACTAGCAACAGCCGCATATCACTGACGTGTTTAATGCTAGTAAGGAGATCTTCCGGACTTCCAAGGTCTCACGGCGACAATATCACCGTCGAGCTAAATAAAGCCCGGGCGATGCTCGGTTGTTTGTGCTCAAGGGATGACCAACTGTGTCTTGTTCGGCATTCTTTGAGGAACACAATCAGGCGCCGGGCAGAGCAGTCAAGGCCTCGGTGAAACCGGGGCCTACCGACAAAAACACTTTAATGCGCAAAGCTGTCATGCCGGCTAGCCAGGAGTGCCAGGCTTGCAAAAGTCAGGGATATCAGGGGTCGGCTTTGGTGGGCCAAGCTCTATACATACTAGTACTAGGGCAGTCCGTCCTATGGTCTGTAAAAAGATAAAAATGAAACAGGACAGGGATAACAGCCTTCTCAAGGTCGCTTTGAGGTTGTCGACTAAGAACCCACCAACCCTCGAACCAGCCCTGGTAAGGTCAGGTCCACCAGATGATCTACTGTTCACGCGCGGGCCACCAAAAGAACCCCCTGAAGACTGATTGGGCGTTCTGCATGGATGGGGAACTTGACAGAAAGCACCGACCATCGGAACGATACAACGGGGTAAGACGGCGCCATCCACAGCCGTCCACTTCTTTGAGCAATTCAGAATCTCAGACTGTCCCCAGGCGGCTCGGTTCGCGAGAGTACGGATAGGTACGGATACAGGTATGTCTTCTCGACCCGGCGGATATACCATGAGCAACGCTTCGGCCAGTACAAAGCAAAGAGACCCAAGCCTTTCACTTGGACCATTCGTCAAGAACTTTGGTACAAAGGTGCCATTTACCGTTCACTACACCATGCGGCGGCAATTGCAGCTGCCCATGACGATCTAGTCCGACCGAAAGCGGGAACCACCACACACAATTCTAGACATGGGGCATGATATGGCCATGGCTTGTCATCCAGCGAGCTAAGACCCCGGCCCTAGTCCCGGCCCCAGAGATTCCAACGTGCTGAGAGATGCCAGGGATTGGTTCGGAGATGATGAGTCCCTTGTCAGGTAGGAAAGGAGAGCGTCAGTCGCCTAGCGTGATCCAGCGGGCCTGGCTTGGGGATGGGCAAAAGTATCCGGCTGGTGCCACTCTTTAACCAGTGCCATGGGCTCAGCACCATTTGCGATTTTAGCGGCTGTCTGACCGGGTAATGGCAATCAAGGCGTTCTTCACGGTGGAGCGGCTGGGACCAGGGATGGTCTGGCTGCCGGACTCTCTCCGGTATGTCCTCTGTTGCAAAAGTCTTATTGTGCAATCCCACACTCCCTCGAGCGTCAGCATTCGAATACCTGGACAGAGGAAGCAGGCAGACGGTCGACATATCATGTGCTACGCGAGCGAAGCTACAGATACATCAAGAACAACTCAAGCTCACGAAGCTCGCAGGAGCTAAGCCATGAGCACTTGACTTCAAACCCAGACACTGACAGTCATTTCCAGCAAATGAGGGCCCATCCAAGGCCAGCTGGATCCTACGATCTGGACAGAAGATATGGGAAGTCAACAGGTTTACGATGCAGATCATGACTCGTCACAGCACGAGAGGCGGCTCCCGTGAGCCGGACGCAGAAAGTCATGATGAGATATGCTTGAAAGTTGAAGACAGTGGCTGCGTCTATTTGTAGAGGTGGCACCGGCTGGTCCAAGGTACTCGATACCTCGATCTGGCCAGCAAGCACAGGGCTTCAAGGCAGAGACGACACGTACCGACGACTCGACATTACGGCAAACTAGTGTGCCTTTGATTTTCTACGTGCGTGTCTATCCGCACGTACGCAGTAGAGACCTCGCGGATCTCAGCGAGTGAAATGCGGGCTGAGGAGGAGGGATGGCTTGGATAGGAAAAGGAGGGGTGTGGGCACGTAACGTCGATGAGGATGAGGCAGTGAAAGACTTGGGTTTTCTGCCCTTTTCAGTCTTCACCACCCCTTCCATGCGCTAACGAGATCAGTCTCACCCTTACCGGTTGCCGCCGCCGCTAATTTAGCAAGCCATCACCGCCATGACTACCGCTGTCCAATGCTACCCTGACGATTTCGTTCCCTTCAACTGGCTTGATGCCACGCCCCTCCCCGGTTCAAGCTTGAGTTACCGGTACTCGACACTTCACGCCCCATCTTCTTGAATCTTCTCAGTGCCAGGCACGCCAACAGAGACTGAATAGGTACGCCATGGACGGATGGTCCCACTATTTACTAACCGTCCTTCGCCCCCACATCTTCGCTCATCCCCGCTTGCTCGCCTGCGTTTCTCTTCGTCCCACGAGACACGGTTGACATGAGGCTGTTACGGATACAACTCACTAACGGTGACCAACGCCCATATTTGCTGCCACTAGCTTTACGACACAATCCGCGCTATTCCGTTCGTTGTCACCACCACGACCACCAAGCACAAGCGGGCGTCCTTCGATCGACGAAGCTTTGGCAGACTATCATGGTAGGTGTGTACTCACTACCCAGTCATCAAGCCCTTGTCGCACAGCAATCGCAAGTAATCGCGGCCAGGATGGATGACTGACTGACTGTATCCAGTGTGCCAGTGTCATTGTTGCATTCCAGCCGTTTAACTTTGCTTTTCTTCTTCCGCTAGGTATCCTCATGTTCCTGATGGTCTATTTGGTATTACCTACCACTCCGTAAGTAAGCCCGTCCTTGAACACATTGGTATCCAACATCGATTACAGAGACGCCCCCTTCGGCCCTTCGGTCAGACAGACTGCCATGCAGTGCTTGCTTTGCTCTATCCTTGAAGATGGGAACGGTGGTGCGATGTTTCCCCTTACAACCAACCCCTGAGAAAGGCGACCTGCAGACTATCTGCCCGGTCTTACAGATGCGGTTACAGGAGCTTCGATGGAACAGTCGACAGTGAAATGGCCCAGCTCCGTCGGGCTCTGCGGGCTCGTTTCCAAAGCTGCAAAAGCCTGACAAAGCTAGAACGCCTGTCCTTGCTCACAATTTCTGGTACCGTGGTCTCAAAGTCGGCAACCCCCCCCCCCCGCTACTATTGGTCTGTGGGCAGAAATCGCTACACTACATCATAATGGACGATCCAAGGTTTTGCCACAAGGCACCGCCCACCGCCCGCTCAACTTCATTCCAAAACTATCAAACAAACAAACGAACATCCAGACAAACCCGCTTCCTTCTGTCAGGGGCTATTGTTCTACGGGTTCGCTCACGAGCGACTTCGCTACAACAGTCGACTGTATTCCGCCCTCGACGACACCTCTCTGCATCTTCCGAGAGACTGAAGATTTTAATCAGAACCCCATTACTTGCATAAATGCCATTATTCCCAGCAAGATGCACGAGTTGCTGCAGTCGGTCACCCTTGGGTACTTGAGTATAATGACACCAGAGCCGAGGAGCAAAGATAGAGACAAACCCAGGCCTAGCTTGATGATGGATGGACCGACCCCGCCCGGCATACTTGAATCTTCAGGCCTGCAAG